>NC_086013.1:18063100-18145600 GCF_030014385.1 Trichomycterus rosablanca
TAAATAAAACACAAAACTACACGTCAAATAAAAGAAATAAACTATAAAATATTAGATACACTGTGACCGCTACACGCCAGGAGTCAGTAACTGTGTACAGGTTTCTTTAGACGACTTTTTACTGCCAAAATAAACAAAAGGTTTAATAAAAAGTGTTAATAAAAAATCCAAACTGATCCTGAATGAAACTGAACATCAGACTGAAGTAAATAAACGCAGTAAAATGTGGATCGTCTGACGGTTTGATGGATTTTAATTCAGTCTGAGTCTGAGACCTGTGCTGTCTGGATCAGGATTCTATATCATGATTATATAACATGACTATAAATTTAACTCTACAGCCTGATGTAGATGAAGTGATTCTGCGATGCTGGTCAGGGTCCAGGACCCTCACTAACCCCCCGTGTGTGTGTTTCAGCTCCGTGTCCTACAGCGGCGGTGCGCAGCAGCAGCTCAGCCCCGTCATGTCCATGGTGAAACCCGACCAGGTGTCTCCCACCTCCAGCGGCGGCGGCGCCACCCAGCCACGCCCCGCCCTACAGCCCGACCTGAGAGACATGATCAGCATGTACATCCCGACGGGCCCCGGGGACGCCGTGGACTCACACGTGCAGAGGAACTACAGCGCTAACCTGCAGCAGCACTACCTGACCAGCACCGCCCCGCTCACACACATCTGAACCCGCCGTCCTGGCCACGCCCGCAAAATCACACACGTCATGTGACCGGACTGATGAGACGGAGGAAAGCGTCTGATTGGCGGAGGGCATGGAGGAAAGGTGGAGCAGCGCTAATCTTGCTGTGAATGCTAACAGTCACATGACATCACGCTTACACCTTCACTAGCAGCTTCTCATGCTAATTAGCATTTCAGATGGACAATTATGACATCATAACATTTTAAAATAGCCTCACGTTTACAACAGCTGCTTCCTGATTGGTCGAGACTCTCGGTTGCGTGACGGAACACGTGAACTCTGATGAATTAGACTGAACGTGTCGATCAGATCTGCTGAGCTGGACATGCTAATGCCACCTTAAACACTAATATCTCACTGTTAGCATAGCTGCTACCTTAAGTAAGACATTAGCACGCTATGCTAGGTACATTAGCTCTGCTGTACCTACGCTGGATGGTGTTCGGCGCGCTGAGGAGAGATTTAGTCTGAACTGCTCTGATGTGTGTGATGATGTAGAGAATATAAAACTGTTTAGCGCCGGCGGCTTATAAAGAGTGAAACGTGTTAGCGTGGATCTGATTTATACCGCTGCTGTATTTCTGATGTTCTGATGATGATTTTCTGATGTTCTGATGATGATTGTACAGATATGAAAGTTGTTTTTGATGTTAAAGCCCTTACAGTAAGGGTTCAGTTCTCATTACACCACTGTACAACGTGGACAATAAAATAATAAAGTGTTTTATTATTTTTGTACATGAGTCGATCCTGCTGCTGTTTTATAAAGTATATTTATTAATTTTCACTCTGTAAAACAGAGACCACGACACGTTCTCTATATATTAAATATCACAACGATCCTCCCCACACTGCAGCCATCACACAACGATCTGTGTTTATACGTCCAATCATACAACCATAAATCAGGAGATAATCAGAGAATAAAGTCAATAAAATCAAGCAAATTCTGACACTCAACTTTAGTCTCTGTAATACTGACCCGGCAGCAGAAGTATAAAGGTAATACAAGGGTAAAAATAAATTAGTCTGAGTAACTTTACACAGAACGTCAAGATACGTCAGAGACCCTAAATCCTCCACCATTCCTAAATCACCAACATCCCTAAATAATACCTGCTCATTACAGGGTGAATAAATTCCCTCATCTTTATTATCCTTACAAAGAAGATTCTCCAGATTCTATCACCAATATACGTACATTTATATATATTTATATACACGAGGGATCTTCAGAAAGTTTCCTCACGTGTATATTGTGGTTATAAGTGGTGAGAATGGAGGAGGAGGAATCACTCGTGTCTGAGAGACTGAGAGACGCTTATAGTCCTGATTTAGCTCCATCTGATTTCCACCTGTTTGGAGGCTGAAAGAAGCTTTAAGGGGAAGAAGATTTTCATGTGATGATGATGTGAAAGCAGCGGCGCATCAGTGGCTACGAGCTCAACCAGAAACAGCATTAAGAAGTTGGTACGGCACTGGAAAAATGCATCAGAAGGGACGATGTAGAAAAGTGACAGAGTTTGTTTTTAAATTCTTAATAAATAGAGTTTAAAAAAGTGTGGAAACGTTTTGAAGATCCTCGTAGTAAAAAAATCAGCCCAGAGATTAAAACATAACATCATAACACCACGACTAAGTTTAGCTCAGTATGTTAAATATTTCATCAGTTAAAAAACTGTCTGTAGCAGTGAGAGAGTGTTTGTGGTTTATCACAGAATCTCTGATCAATTTATCACTTTAATATCTGAGTTTTGGAATAAAACACAGTGGATCCAGTATCAGCTTATCCCCAAATATTCATTTAGTTTTAATACAAATCTCACAAAAACCCTGAATCAAACCCCGCTCTGTACTGCACAACCTCCGAGCCACTAGTCTCACTCGACATGATCTATGATCTAGAACTCGAGGAAGACAAGCATCAAGGTTCTTCTCTGTACTGGCACCCAAGTGGTGGAACGAGCTTCCTCTGTCTGTCCGAACATCTGAGTCTCTCACTGTCTTTAAAAAACGATTAAAAACCTTCATCACCTCTTTACTAAACACTGAGAGTTAACATGCAGTTATCAAACACTCTTATTCATTTCTTATCTCTAAAAAAGGTTCTATCAGGGTTTCAGCAGATTTATATTATTGGACTGTTGTACATAAACTAGAGGAATGAAAGTCACTCTGGATAAGAACATCTGCTAAATACTGAAAACATAAAGATAATTATCCACAAACACAGAAGCTCCTCTCTCTCACGGCGCGTTACAATCCTGCAGCTTTAATGATTTTATGACGGAGCTGTTCGGGTTCAGTCCAGGGTCGATAGTTCAACTGATCCAGTCTGATTTACTGCCGGCGGTCGACCTACCAGCTCATTTATTCATTCAGGACGCAGGAGGAACCACGACTTTAAAACGTTTATAACACACACACACACACACACACACACGCGTTCATCTCCTCCATCATTAATGAGCTAAAACACACAGCTGATACGTTCACACAAACCGACTCTCAACTGTGACCAAATATAATAAAAGTCATTAATGGCTTCAGGGGCCCAACAGTAACAGTGATGGAACTTAAACTAGTAACCTTCTGATCACTGCTCACTGGTACTGAAACTAAACGGATGAACGTTTTATTAAATTCCAGCTTGACTATGTTAGATTTACATGAACAGTCTGAGCTTCAGTAAGTATAGCTGAATGTAAACACAGTAGAAGAGAAACTTTAACTCTGTTAGTTTGATTTTCAGCTCCAGATTAAAAACGTTCTTCATTTCTTCTCGTTAGTGCTGATCCAGATCTGTCCCTCACTCCCTCACTTTAAAAGCACTCGCTCAGTTCTCCTGAGAGAGCGTAATTGGCCGTTTCGGAGTTCCTTTGTTCGCTCTCTTTTGTGGGTGCAGGTGCAGGAGAACCCCGAGCGCCCCCTCCTCCCCTTCCAAATCCTCTTTTGTTCCGCTTTCCCTCTCGGACCCCCACCGGGTGGAAAATTGGCCTCCCTCTCGGCCCCTTTCCCTCCGAATCTCCCTCTCGCTCTATTCTAATGCTAATGGGGCGGTCCGGAGCGGCTAATCGGGGGCTGGAGGGTGGTGGGGGGGTGCGTGCCTGTGCTAGGAGACTGGATTTTGGGGGGTAGAAAGTTAAAGCAGAAGACGTCATTCATGCAAAACTGCTGCGGCGCTTCTGTAAACCTGCACAGGAACACGAGGCTTCATCATCACTGCAGCATGAGAGAGAGGAAAGTACCCCAACATCCCCCCCCCCATACACTCTCATCCCCCCATCATTAAACTAAACACCAGTCCCACAGTAAGAACATCCCTCAAACACAAGGGTTCGATTATTCAGGGAACAAAGTTATGCAACACCTGAACCACCCCTGTACCAAACAGCCCCGTTACTCAGATTAAACAGAATCGAGCACGACTTCGGTCGCCCTGTTAAATATAATTCTCACTGAAGCATCTTAAGTAATAAAACTTTTTTTTAATATTGTTGAAATCAGTGTCTACAAATAAATGAAACCCAGGAGTGACCAGAGGAGTCAAATTTAGGGTTAAAGCACCAACTAATCCAGATCATTACAACTGATCCTGGAAAAAGTGAATCCAACCTCCTCCATCCTCAGATAAACTCACCACTATCAAAGAGACTCGACCAAAAAATGATTCAGGTCAGGGTAGCAAAAAAGGAACCACTGCTAACCAAAATAAAGCGTACCGGGACGATCCCCAAAGCTTCTGGTATCAGGTTTTACTAACAGACCAATAAAAATGTGAACATTTTAAACAACAATTAAATCTGACAAAAATCAAATCAAAGCTGTTTATAGTCTGAGCGTAACAGCAGTGAAACGCGGTGGTGGTTGTGTGATAGTGTGGTGGTGCTCTGCTGAATCAGGACCTGGACGACATGATGTTATTAATCGAAATAATAAATTTTACTCTTTATAAGAAGATTCATGGGGAGAGTGTGAGATCATCTGTCTGTGAGCTGAAGCTGAGGTGTGCTTGGGTTCTGCAGCAGGACAGAGAACCAAAATACAAAGTTCATCATCTCAATATCTGACCAATCACAGAGAGTCTGATCAATCACAGAGTCTGATCAATAACAGAGTCTGATCAGTAACAGAGAGTCTGATCAATAACAGAGAGTCTGATCAGTAACAAAGAGTCTGATCAATCACAGTGAGTCTGATCAATAACAGAGAGTCTGATCAGAACTTTTGATTATTTGTTATGATCAGAACTGATGAAGCGTTTTGATTCTCGGAGGAAATTCAGGACAGAGTTTGTAACGACTCACTTCCCGAAATTCATTAGTAGGCAAACTCCACAGAGTGTGTGTGTGTGTGTGTGTGAGTACGTAAGTAAGTCTGTGTGTGTGTGTGTGTGTGTGTGTGAGAATTTCTACTTGAAGCATCAGGACTCCTAGCAACGAACTCAGGGTTCCACAGGTTGTTTCCCAGGGAACGGCAATCCCATAAACCCACTGCACCCCATCACACACACTCACACACTCACACACTCACACACTCACACACTCACACACTCACACACAGTTTACATACACTTGTAAGTGTGTTTTTGGGACTTTCATCGTTTCTGTAACTTGTGAGTAAAAGTTTAAAGAAACTCTGCCGACTTCTCTGTGCCCATATAAACAGGACTAGTTTAAGTGCACCCTTCACACTCAGCCACAAACATCAGAGTAAGAAAGTCCTCAGATCTCAGATCAGATCTCACAAAGATTTTTAGTCACTTGAAGTTAGCTTTGGTTTTCAGATCATCAGTACAAATCATAATAATCTATATGGAACAGTGGTCTCTTTACCAAAGACAAAACGAAAACACAAACTTATACGTCATGCTGAAGAGACGGAATAACGTTTGTTTCTGATCACATGAACTAAAATAAAAACTAAAACTAAAATATTTTGAGATCAGATTGAGGTGTTTGTTCGATCAAACCCAACAACACTGTACCTACTGTAAGCATGGTGGTGGTGCTCTGGTGCACTGCAGAAAATGATGAGAACAGAAGAAAACGACAATTTTTAATTCTGACTGAATACAGAGTTAAGGGCCTTGTTTTAGGGCCCAACCGTGGTAACCTGGCACAGGAGGGACTTGAACCAGCGACCTTGTAATTACTAATCCAGAACCTGATCTACTGAACTCCATCAGCACCAAATCAAACCCGTTCGTCATCACTGATATAAAATCAAACTCAAATCTGTAACGAGCTTATAGAAATAATTCATTTTAATATCACAATTAAATGTTTAATTAGAGAGAAAATAATACAAATAAAAACACTTAAAATAAGTGTAAAATAAAACCAAAATAAATGAAAATGTAAAAAATAAAATGTAAAGTTTCTGTAACATAAAAGCAGCTGAACGTTTGATCAGAACTGTTGAACCCTGTGAGCTGAGGAGAGGAACTGAAGCTTTGGCGCCCCCCAGCGGACTGAATCAGAACAACATGCTCAGAGTGGAACCCGATTACAGCAGTGACTCCAGATGAGGCAACACCAACACGGCGATAAGTCATCTCAATAGTTTCGGGAATCCCCTTGTTGCCCAGATGCTACAAATGTTTCTGTACGTTTTTCTGAGAGCTTTTCTGACCTCCTGGATGACTTGTCGCTTGAGGTTTTTGTAATGCCGTGGCTCAGTGTTAAAAATGTCTGAGATTTACATTTCAGTTTAATCGCTTAATGAGCTTATTAATGAAATGTGGTGAACTGGTTCATTAAGTAACCAAAGGAGAGTCATGGAGAGGGCATGGAGAGTCACACGCCGATCTCTGTGCAGCGCCATGGATCAGCCAGCAGAGGGCGTAACTGCAGCAGGTATGAGGAGGGTATAACTCCGCCGGAGGGGATTCCTCGTACCTGCTGCAGTTACGCCCTCTGCTGGCTGATCCATGGTGCTGCACAGAGACCCTCAGACGAGATCTAGGCGCCCGACTGGCTGGTAGCAGAGCCCCCCCGGTTCCTGTGTCCACCGTACCACCCGTCACCACCTCACTGCTTCTTCTTCTCCTGTTGCACCGACGGTGCTCTGTAAATCCAGATCTGCAGCAGGATGAGCAGAGAGCAGCCAGATGAAAGAACAGCAGCCTGAGATCCCAGAGAGTCCGGAGATTCCTACAGAGGTGTGTGGGGGGTCGGGGGGGCATAAACATTCCAAATTATATCACACATTCATGGACGGATGAGCTTCCATTCTCCTCAGGATTCTGATAGTAGAAGTCATCTGTGCAAGCTTAGTTTCCTTCAGCCCCCCCACCATAACATATCAGCAGATCCTGAACCTTAATGTGTGTGTGTGTGTGTGTGTGTGTGAGAGTGTGTGTGTGTGTGTGTGTTACCTGTATGGAGCGGAAGGTGCGTCCTACAGATGCCAGAAACATCAGGAACACACTCGGGGCAGAAAGACGTCCTGTAGAACCGCTGTTAATATTACAACCTGCCTGAATCAACTACACACACACACACACACACACACACACAACATTAACCTGAGAGCAGTGACCATAAACGTAAATAATAAGATAATGAAAATAAAAATGTCATTATTATACAAAACAAATGAAGCTGAGAGTAGCAGCATCAACCAGTGAGTCTGTGAATCAGTGAGTGAGTCAGTGAGTCCTGATTGAGGTTCTATAGCTGAAGCTGACACACACACACACACACACACACACACACACACGCTGTTACTGACCCGACTGCTGATGGTGATGAGAACGCTCCAGTCCCTCATCATCACCAGAACAGCAACAGGAACCACAGCACAACTCAACACGTACATGAACCCCGAGTACACACACAGGAGGAACACACCTACACACACATCACACACACACACACACACACACACACACACCATTTTATATATATATATATATATACACACACACGTTATACACACATAATAATAATAATAAATAATAATAATGTTTGTACCTTGGATGCCGTTTCCCCTGTAGTAGTGAATAAGAAAAACCAGCAGTGTGAGCTGCATCAGCACGAACACACTCTCACCAAAGGCCCTGCGCGCACGCACACACACACACACACACACACACACACACACCATAGATTTAAAATAGCATCAAAAACCAGAGTAATTAATATTTAATACATTTATAAGCTACATTTACCATACATATTAACTTTGAGGGTATACAATTACTGACTGTAGCCCAACTGTTACCTCCTCGAACCCATCCATCAATATAAAAGGACACCAACAGGACCCCCTGAGCAGGTCATGTTTAAATGTTGGACCATTCTCAGCAGGGTCGCTCACAAGGCGCAGTAGTAAATTACAGCCGGTACAGCAGTGTTGTTGGGATTTAGTTAGTGGTTAGTGGGGTTCTTTCCTTACCTGATGAAGTACAGGGGATGACAAAGTGTACAAAGCAGATGGGATACAGTCAGTCACTGTATACCCACAGAGTTCATCTGTATGAGTGTCTCAGAGAATGTGCAATATCTGTATGTACAAGTGTGGCCAGCAAGTGTATATAGTGTGTGTGTGTGTGTGTGGGTGTGTGTGTGTGGGTGTGCGTGTGGGTGTGCGTGTGTGTGTGCGTGTGCGTGTGCGTGTGGGTGTGTGTGTGTGTGTGCGTGTGCGTGTGTGTGTGTTACCCTATAGGAAAGCCGTGTCGGATGCAGTAAGCTGTATGAGCTGAAACAGAAAGCAGATCCAGGACAGAAGAGACCAGACTGAGTCCCTCAGCGCTGCCCCCCCTCAGCACCGTCCAGATCTGGAACAGCGGCGCTGCCACAGAGAAACACACCAGCACAGAGTCAGTACCATCTGGGATGAACTGGGATACAGACTGTGAGTCAGGCACCAATCACCCAACATTAGTGCAAATGCACTGTGGCTGAACGGGAGTGAATTACTGCAGTCATGTTCCAAAAACCTTGTTCATATAATCAGCAGACATGAGGAACACAAAACCCAACAATGTGAGCAGTTAAGACGTGTCTCCCTCACCGATGAGTTCTCCAAGCATCCACACACTCATGATCTTACTGAGAAGGATCTTCAGACACGGTACTGAAACAGAACCAGCACAAACAGTCGTTACACTCCACACCATCACTGACTGATGTATAACACAGTGTTTACACTCCACACCATCACTGACTGATGTATAACACAGTGTTTACACTCCACACCATCACTGACTGATGTATAACACAGTGTTTACACTCCACACACAGCTGGAACCACACGGTCTGATAGAGAAGAAACACTGAGGACAAACCGAGGACACGCGGTGTTTATACACCAACAACCTCACCAGCACCTGATTATCATTCACTTACATCTACTGTATTTAGTAAACACTTTAGTTAAGAACGTACAGTACTGTGACAGTACACAGTCTAAGCCAGTGAGGGTTAGGGGCCTTGCTCAGGGGATGTAATGAGGCTTGAACCAGCGACCTTCTGATTACTAATCCAGCACATTAACAGCTGAAGGTGGACTGGCTGCTTTAATATGTGAGTGAACATGAATGTGTGATAGACAGGGATAAACTGTCACCATGGTACAGAGTCCCACCGCGAGCCTGACCAGGCTGCAGCTGTTAGTGAAAGTTGAACTGAACTTATTTTATATCCGACTCAACGGCGCCATCTGTTGGTGATGTGACGTCACAGCGGCGTCATTCAGGGCGGAGCAGAAAAACTGGAACAAGTTTAAAAAACTTTAATTTTCTTTTATTTCAAGAGTTTAAGATTAAACCTGAAGATCAAAGTGGATGCGATATGAAGGGTTAGTACCGAGCTGCAGTTTAGACTGGTGTTGGGAGCAGAGGAGGAAAATCTCACCGTGTCTGAGTCTCTTCTGCACAAATAAATACTCATAACACACTTCCGGTATCAGATATGTGCTTATAAAGTCCTTCAGAGGAGACGAGACCTGCAGCTCAGCCATCTTCAGCAGCTAATCCACCTTCTGCAGCTCAGCTCGGGGCTCCAGCTGTGACGTGGCACACTCACTGCGCTAATGTTTGGAGTTTATACACCAAAAACACCCCCCTGTTACCCCTCCTTCCCCCCCCCCAACATAACATTACTGCAATAACAGCCCTCCTGTTCTGACGTGCACATTCACCTAACCAATAAAAGGTGTTCGCTTTAGCCACGCCCATTAGAGCCTGAACCAATGACCGTGCGATGTAGGAGGGCGTTGCTCAGGTGTGACCCCGCCCACTATAGGATTTCACTCATTCATTCATCCAGATCAGAGCGGTGGGTCCGGATCCAACCTGAAAACACCTGGTACCAGTTTATCACTCACACCCTGAAGTTATTTACCAGCCAATTCCACCTACTGGTATGTTTCCGAGGTGGCAGAAAGCAGCACAACTGTTCACAGACCCGCACATGGACCCTGCAGCAGAGTGGGTGCCGCACAGCTCCAAGGTTCAGGATTCCAGGGTTCAATCCTCATCTAGATCTCCACATGTAACCTCCGTTCAAACCTTCCAAAAATGCAGGTGGATTGCCAGGTGGCCCCCGAAAACATGCAAAACGTTATATATGATTTGCTGCTCTAAATGAGCCCAGTGTGAGCCCAGTGTCTCCGCGACCCTGACCTGAATGTTAACGTTTCATATTCAGGATGTAATTCTAGTTAATCACCACCAGATGGCGACAAACAAACAGAAAATCAGTACAGAGTCCAAACCAGCGGAACGAGGGGACAGATAGATACAGTAGTGAGGTAGTAGTGGGGTATTGCACATGCCCTGAATGACTTAAGATATTGCACAGAATAAATTGCACACTCTAAAAAACAATAGTGCAGTCATACTAACTGACAGGAAGGGTGTGGTCAGGGTTCAAGAGTTCAGGAGAGACATTATTGTCATTTCAGCTCTATACAAGTACATACTGAAACAAAACAACGTTCCTACAGAACCAGGACCAGGACCGGGACGCAACACAGAACAAAAGTGCAGTACAGTAAACACAGTACAGATAAACAGCAGAACAATAAATACAAAATACATTTCAGGATCAGAATCTTTATTATTCACCAAGTAGCAGATGTACAAGGAATTTCTTATGGTGCAGGTGTCAACATACATACAAGTTAAATAATAAAAAGTAATAAAAAGGTACACTATATCTAAACATATAATAAACAATAAACAATATAGCAGCAGCATGAACAGTACAACATCAGGCAAAGTGTGCAGTGAGGATGTACCCCAGATAGCTAATTTGATATGGCCCGAATCTGGGCCACGTCCGGCACATACTTGCGACCCACATACCACATGGAACGATGGCACAGATGAGGGCCAGATGCGGTTGCCGGAACTCGGCCGTTTTACAGCCATAAAAGGGCCACATCTCAGCCACCTTTAAACCAGCAGGGCCAGAAATGACCCACAACTCAACCACATGTAAAACAACTGGGCTGTTACCATGCCATATGTGGCCCAGATCCAAATTGTACTGATGCCCCTCTCCCAATCCCATTAATCATCATAACCTGTGATTTAATAATCATCACTTAATCATGTTTTCCATCAATATAACAATACAACAAACATTTAAAAGTCTCACTTTATTCATTGTTTCAACTTGATGCACTGAGTCAAAATAACTTAATATGTTTATTTTATCCATTTTAGAAAATGAACTATCTAGTCAAATAAACGAACAATTCCTCACTATTTTAACACACTTTTAAGTTCATAAAACTTCAGCTATATTCACATAACTTATAAAGTTAACAGTGCTTATGTTCATCATTTCTAGACTTGACTAATAAATGTTTCCCAGTTTCTTTAAACTTTATAATGAATCAACTTACAACTTCTGTTTATAAATATCATTTATTTAAACAACAAATATTTCATAAGTTTTCACCTTGGCTCTTGGTACATCTTTTAAAAACAGCAATGTGTACCCAAAATAAAAACAGTGCCACATTTGAACACATTTATTGCAAACAGGTTCCATGAATGTTGTTTAGGAATAAATCTGCTCTGTGTAGTGCTGTAATCTTCTTCCTTGAGCATTTCCACTTCATGAAAGAGATCTTCAGAACTCTGCAGAGAGAAAAAACAAGAATGCTGAATTATGTTCTCAAAAATGTATGTGAATAAAAGTATTATCTGGATAGGGAGATATTTAGCTCTCTTCATTCATCCCTACATAGCTCAATTAAACCCAATTACAACTTTCAAAAGAAAACCAAATTCTTTAACGCTCAGCAGATCAACACAGTGTAAAAACGCACATTATTATAAGTCATTATTTACTTTTGAAAGTGGATGGCTAACGAATTAGCTAGCTAGCTAACAGAATCTTTACCACTATTAGCTTACCCGAGCACGCATGCAGACGTTTCGTTTAAAAGCAAACCAAAGTTTATTTCACCCCATTTAACATTCCGTTATTCTCATTACAGCACAAACCAACACAACCATTATTTACAATATCTGCCATGAACCCAAGTGGTGTAGTAGCTCACTGTTAACCTCATGTTAAGCGTTCATGGCCTCGGTAAACATAACGAAACGAGTAAATCCGTCAGTTCTGTCACATTTAATGGTTGACGTACATAATTTCACTTTTTATCACACAGGTTTTAAACTTTGATAAACTCACCTGCTTCTCGCCATTGATGCTTTCAGTAGTAAACGCTCCAACTTACCAAACTCCACTCGGTGTATCAATCCGCCTCAAACTGTAATCCAGAGTCAGGTGTGTCCCTCCGCCGCTAAATGTAGTCCACTATCGTATAACGTGTGTTATTCTTGTTTTTATCAGTATTAATATTAATGGCTTTTCGTCTGTGAAAAAAATTGTTTAGCCCCATGCTCCAATGGTTTAAACGTTTTAAAAAATATTATTGTTCTGTCTAACTCAAAAATGGTCCCACCTATAGGAATCAGCCACTCTTTCCCCACCTTTTGTTTAACTGATAACTTACAGACATGAGTTAAATGAACATTGACAACATAGAAAAACTCACAAGTAGTCAAGACAACTGATTATTTTACGTTAGATTTTCTGAAAACTTAATAACCTGAGTTCAAAATCCAAAACTTGTCGTGACAATTTGAGTTGAAAAGAAGAAATGAGTTCACATAACTTATTGAGGCTGAAATGTTTTACAGTGTATCTTATTATTCTTAGTTACAGTAGTAGTATTAATTTTCATTAATTTTGCAAATGTTGTCGTTTTTGTTTTATTTATTTGCAAATTAATGCATTTGAATGCTTTAGAAAGTGGGACATTACCATTTTTAATATAAGAGCCAGTATTACTGGCTCACTTAGTTTGCCAGTGGTGCCATGTCTTTGCCAGATGTGGCCCAGATCTGTTTTGGGACATGTGGGCCATATAAGCATTTCCTATATGTGGGCCACTTTTGGCTCATATGCTGTTTGCCGATGCCGGCAGTGAGCCGGCAGTGCCGTAACGTTGCCAGAAGTGGCCCACATCCGTATGATATCTGGGACAGTACGGTACACTGACAGACTAAGTAAAAAATAGAAAAGTATATTATATATATAAACATAGAATAAAATAAACAATATAGCAGCGACAAACATTTGTGCAATAGAGATTATTTACAAATTTGTGCAATAGAGATTCTAGAGATATAGACATTTCTAATCTAAAAGTAATGAAGGGAGACGAGACTAGAGACAGTGTAGTGTTGAGGAGACGGGTGTGGTGTTGAGGAGACGAGTTGAGGAGACGAGTGTAGTGTTGAGGAGACGGGTGTGGTGTTAAGGAGACGGGTGTGGTGTTGAGGAGACGAGTTGAGGAGACGAGTGTAGTGTTGAGCAGACGAGTGTAGTGTTGAGGAGAGAAGTGTAGTGTTGAGGAGACGAGTGTAGTGTTGAGGAGACGGGTGTGGTATTGAGGAGATGGGTGTAGTGTTGAGGAGGGAAGTGTAGTGTTGAGGAGACGAGTGGAGAGAAATGTAGTGTTGAGGAGGGAAGTGTAGTGTTGAGGAGACGAGTGTAGTGTTGAGGAGACGAGTGGAGAGAAATGTAGTGTTGAGGAGGGAAGTGTAGTGTTGAGGAGAGAAGTGTAGTGTTGAGGAGACGGGTGTAGTGTTGGGGATGACGAGTGGAGACGAGGAGGGAAGTGTAGTGTTGAGGAGACGAGTGTAGTGTTGAGGAGACGAGTGGAGACGAGGAGGGAAGTGTAGTGTTGAGGAGAGAAGTGTAGTGTTGAGGAGACGAGTGTAGTGTTGAGGAGACGAGTGGAGACGAGGAGGGAAGTGTAGTGTTGAGGAGGGAAGTGTAGTGTTGAGGAGACGAGTGTAGTGTTGAGGAGACGAGTGGAGACGAGGAGGGAAGTGTAGTGTTGAGGAGAGAAGTGTAGTGTTGAGGAGACGAGTGTAGTGTTGAGGAGACGAGTGTAGTGTTACGATTTAGAGTTGGAACAGCGTTGATATTTCAAACTTTGGAAAAATGAATGGAAGTGAATGGGTAAAAAAACGGGCGTGGCAGTTGGGCATGGGTTCGTATCCCCATGCTGTAAACAAGTCGGGGTTACATCAGTGGGCTTGTGCAATCACACTACTGATATGACTAACGGATAACAATAGTGTGCCTTACTGCAATCACATTAATCAATTAAAGGAGAATGAACAAAAGTTCTTCTGTAACCCACCCAGAATCCCACAGAGTATTTCCACCCCCACAGTCCTCCTCACACACGTGTGTATCTGCAGCTTATTGATTATATTTCATGCTCATGTTTATAGTTTCTGGTTCAGAGATGTTTTGTCGGGTTTTTTGTTCTTTTCATCGTATCAGTATGAAGATAAACTAATAAAATAAAAGCTGGTCTGGGTGACACGAGTAAACATGAGTGTCAGACACGCTGTTATAGATCTACTGTGGAATATACGGACACCAGCACATTTCCACTGTGGGATAATAAACACTATCTTATCTTAGCTGATTTACCTGGACGTCTATAAAGTTCCTTAATGTCATAACAACTTTATGAAATCCATAACTGACAGGTTTGATGTGGAGGAACTCCAGTGATCTGCACAGAGCCCCACTGAACACCACTGGGATGAATCGGAACCTCAGTCGTGACTCTGGGCTTCATGTCCTGACATCACAAGTTCTTTTGACATTGTGAATGTGTGAATAAAGGCTGTTCAACAAGCTCATGGACATACAGAGTATGGAACAGTGGTCTCTTTGCCAAGGTTCAGAAGGAACCCAAACTGTTCACTGGAACATCTGGAACAACAGCTGACACTGTCCACAGTCGAGCAAGCTTTAGACTTAGAGGCAGAACTGCAGAACTCAAGTGAAGTTTGTTAATCACAGAGAGCAAACCCAGCAGAATCAGGAGCTCCAGTCTGATGTAGATGTTTCCTCTGGATCTTCTCAGGAGGCTCCAGGGTTTGTTCTGCTGCTCCTGGTGATGCTGTGTTTACTCTGTTCTCTGGTTCTCTGGTTAATGATCTGCAGCTCTGAACGTTCCTCCTGTGTGTGTTTCGGGGTGTGTTCTCGCCCTCCTCTTATCGAGAACACCATAAACGTCCCACAGTCCAACACACTCATTACACTGAGCGTTTAATTATTAACACTACACACACACACACACACACACACACACACACACTCAAAAAAAGTTAAAGGTGAGTGTGTGTGTGTGTGTGTGTGTGTGGGGGGGGGGGGGGGTGTCACTGAGAATGGGAGTAATGGGAATGTAATAATGAGCCCAGTTTGTAGGATAGTGTGTGTGTGTGTGTGTGTGTGTGTGTGTGGATTGGGACACAGCCCTCTGTCTCACTTTGACTCCTTGACTTTTGTAAATCAAACTCAAAATATTTCATGTGTTTGTTTACAGGCTCCTCACCCCCACCTCCCACTGCAGCCCTGATCACGCGTGGTATATTCTGGAATAGCGGACGGTGGTGCCTCCACCCCTCAGACGTTCCTGCGCTGGTTCCTCAGGTTCAGGCTGTGAATTAAAACTTGATCATGAAGCTCCACCATTCAGAAGATCTTCTCACAATATCTGTAACATAATCACAGCATCAACATTCAGGACAAACCAGATACTGTAACGGGGCGGGGGCAGGACAGGGCGGGGCAGGACAGGGCGGGGCAGGACAGGGCGTGGCAGGACGGGGCGGGGCGCTCCTCCCACGCTGGTGAGACGTCAACTGCGGCCTCACACCAACCTGAACCGAAAATGAACCCGAGTGCAGGACACCTGAGCGAGTAAATTCCTGGAAACCATTCATCACCATCATCTTATAAACGTGTCGTCCTGCTGGAACACGCAGAAACGTTCCTGAGAAACACAGAGAGGTGCTCCCAAACCTGTTCATACCCCTCAGTGTTAAATAAGCCTTCAGAGAGGTACAAGTACCCACAGTACTGTTACTGACCCCAGTTTTACTGATCCTAGATGACTTGCACTTGTACTATGAGAATTATTCATAATAAATAATGATAATAAATAATGATCATAAATAAATGATAATAAATACAGTGGGGCCAAAAAGTATTTAGTCAGCCACTGATTGAGCAGGTTCTCCTACTTAGAAAGATGAGAGAGGTCTGTAATTTTCATCATAGCTACACTTCAACTATGAGAGACAAAATGAGAAAAAAAATCCAGGAAATCACATTGTAGGATTTTTAAAGAATTTATTTGTAAATTATGGTGGAAAATAAGTATTTGGTCACCCACAAACAAGCAAGATTTCTGGCTCTCACAGACCTGTAACTTCTTCTTTAAGAAGCTCTTCTGTCCTCCACTCGTTACCTGTATTAATGGCACCTGTTTGACCTCGTTATCTGTATAAAAGACACCTGTCCACAGCCTCAAACAGTCAGACTCCAAACTCAACCATGGCCAAGACCAAAGAGCTGTCGAAGGACACCAGGAAGAAAATTGTAGACCTGCACCAGGCTGGGAAGAGTGAATCTACAATAGGCAAGCAGGTTGGTGTGAATAAATCAACTGTGGGAGCAATTGTAAGAAAATGGAAGACATACAAGACCATTGATCAAGATCTCATCCCGTGGGGTCAAAATGATCATGAGAACGGTGAGCACAAATCCCAGAACTACACGGAGGGACCTGATGAATGACCTGCAGAGAGCTGGGACCAAAGTAACAAAGGCTACCATCAGTAACACACTACGCCGAGAGGGACTCAAATCCTGCAGTGCCAGGCGTGTCCCCCTGCTTAAGCCAGTACATGTCCAGGCCCGTCTGAAGTTTGCCAGAGAGCTTATGGATGATCCAGAAGAGGATTGGGAGAATATCATGTGGTCAGATGAAACCAAAATGGAACTTTTTGGTAAAAACTCAACTCGTCGTGTTTGGAGGAAGAAGAAGAACCCAAGAACACCATACCTACTGTGAAGCATGGGGGTGGAAACATCATGCTTTGGGGCTGTTTTTCTGCAAAGGGGACAGGACGACTGATCCGTGTTAAGAGAAGAATGAACGGGGCCATGTATCGTGAGATTTTAAGCCAAAACCTCCTTCCATCAGTGAGAGCATTGAAGATGGAACGTGGCTGGGTCTTCCAGCATGACGATGATCCCAAACACACCGCTCGGGCGACGAAGGAGTGGCTCCGTAAAAAGCATTTCAAGGTCCTGGAGTGGCCTAGCCAGTCTCCAGACCTCAACCCCATAGAAAATTTGTGGAGTCCGTGTTGCCCAGCAACAGCCCCAAAACATCACTGCTCTAGAGGAGATCTGCATGGAGGAATGGGCCAAAATAGCAGCTACAGTGTGTGCAAACCTGGTGAAGACTTACAGGAAACGTTTCACCTCTGTCATTGCCAACAAAGGTTATGTTACAAAGTATTGAGTTGAACTTTTGTTATTGACCAAATACTTATTTTCCACCATAATTTACAAATAAATTCTTTAAAAATCCTACAATGTGATTTCCTGGATTTTTTTTTCTCATTTTGTCTCTCATAGTTGAAGTGTAGCTGATGAAAATTACAGACCTCTCTCATCTTTCTAAGTAGGAGAACCTGCACAATCAGTGGCTGACTAAATACTTTTTGGGCCCCACTGTAAATAATAATAAATAAAGGATCATAAATAAATGATAAATAATAATTAATAATAATACTATCTCGTTTATTTTCTCTCTCAGCAGCATCGGGTCTCGATTTGCTCCCTAAACTTCTGAAACGTCTCACACGTCTCATATAAGGACCTATCACATACTTACAGAAACAAATGAAGTACAGAAGGTAACACATTACAGTTCACACACACGTGCACACACACTCACTCACTCACACACACACTCACACACACACACGCGCGCACACACTCACACACACACGCGCACACACACTCACACACACACGCGCACACACACACACACGTCTGTCCGTCCCACTGTGTTGAGTAGATAAGGTGGAGTGAGCAGAGCAGTCAGTGCAGACAGTGAGAAGCTTTGTTTCCGTCTCGGTTCCTCTTTAGGTTCAGGAGTTCCTCTTTCTTCCCGGTGGTGAAAGTTCTCAGACTCTGTGCTGGTTCTGGTTTGTTGGTTCTGATTGGATCTAGTTCGGCACCATGTGTACCGGTAAATGTTCCCGTTTTGTGGCGAGCGCTCTGTACCCGCTGGCCTTCATCTCCATCGTCTGTAACATCATCCTCTTCTTCCCCGGCTGGAAGGTGAAGTACGCTCAGGACGGATCCCTGACTGAGGAGGTGAAGTACATGGGGGGTCTGGTCGGAGGAGGACTCATGGTGAGTACTGCTGCTGGTGTGTGTGTGTGTGTGTGTGTGTGTGATTAGAGATCAGCAGACAGGAACGATGGTAGAACTTTGAGATCTTGCCATGATCATTTCACCTTCTGAGCAGTGTTAGTGCCACACGGCGTCAGGGATCTGGGTTTAATCCTGAGCTCAGGGGGGTCTAATCTTCCACCCCACTCCCACCACGGGTTCTCCGGGTTCTAAAAGCTTCCACAGACCGGTCATTAGGTGGAGTGAAGACTGTTAATGATCCCTGTGTGGATAGATGTGGGCCTGGTGCCCGTGCAGGGCGTGGTCCTCAGAGGTTCAACAGACTCAGGTGAAACAGAGCGGCCACACCACGCCACGCTTATCAAACATGAACACGAGGTTCAGCCAATTCATTCAGTCAAGTTTTCTTCATGACGTGAGGGGCGGTGATGTGAAAAGCGCTGTCAGACCCTGAGGTAAAGATGCCCAGATGGAACAGTCGGCTCTGAATCTCGGCTCTGCTACTGGTCGGCTGGGCACTAGTCTGCCGGGTGGGAAAAGAAAACGAAAAAGTGGGCGGGGTCTTCTATGCTGTGTAAGGACCCTGGTTAGTAGGCCGAGGCGCCTGTACAGAAGTGAAGGAACGTGGAGATCAGCACGTGACTCTCCCTGTGTGAGACCGACCTCACGCACCGATCCACTGAAGTACTGGGGGGATAAGAAGGGGTCGGTGGAACGCTCACATGTCAGAGGGAGGGCGTGTCAGGAGAGTATACCCTCCTCAGTACGCCATCGGGGTCTCCAGCAGAGTCTTTTGCATTTGTGGTTGGAATAACGTCCAATAATGTTCAATCGGACTGACTGAGCCCACGTGACCTAATTGGACCTTCAGCTTCAAGTGATTTGGTCAGTGCACCTCATTACAGAACCTCTGGGATAGAAGATCCACTCAGTTACTGCTTCACCCTAAAAAACGCTACAGTTTGTGTGTGTGTGTGTGGGGGGGGGGGGGGGTCGGGGGGCGGTCAGAGTTCCGGTTCGTCCCTCAGACCCCGTGGGTGGAGGTTTTGTGCTCTCATGATATTTTGCTCGTTTGTTTCTCAGGTCGTGGCTCCGGCGCTCTTCATTCATGTCACCGGTCAGAGAGGATGCTGTGCTAACCGCTGTGGGGTGAGTCCTAATGCATCCCACACCCAGTATCGGTCACTCAGACACTGAGCGGCAGTTTGGATGTAATTAGCGTGAAGAACCGTCGCTTCACCTCCACACCGCGCACCAGTGACTGATAATCACATGACAGGATGTGGTAACAGCTCTTATAGAGAGGAATGTGTTACCATGGTGACGAGGAGCAAAACAACCACTGACTGTATCATGAACTCAGCCACTGTGTCCTGATTACATTAGTGTGTGTGTGTGTGTGTGTGTGTGTTGCAGATGTTCATGTCCATCCTGTTCGCTGCAGTAGGAGTGTGTGGCGCCCTCTACAGTTTTGCAGTGGCGCTGATGGGGCTGATTAACGGGCCGTACTGCAGATATAACCTGGTCATGTGGGGAACGCCGTTCAAAGACAAGTACGTTTTCTCTCTCTCTCTCTCTCTCTCTCTCTCTCTCTCTCTCTCTCTCTCACCGCCTCGTTTAACCACACTCACACCCAAACCCACCGAGCTGAGGTCCAACCCTCCATCCTACACCCACACGCTGGTTCTGATCAGGGTTACCTGCCCCGGAGCAGCATTAGTTCCTCTCCGAATGTTCTCAAACGAGTCCTGATGATCTTCTAGTTCTGTGGAAGATAGAGGAGGTGGAAATGTCAGAACCCTTCAGATCCCTTTAAAACTATTCAGAACCTTTCAGAACCCTTTAAGACTTTCAGTACAGGCTGTTTTAATCCTGAAACGCTGGAACGTTGTTAGTTATTGGACTGATGATTTTCAGTAGATGCTGCTTGTACCATTTTGGTTCCTCCACCGTGCAGCAGGACACTGTGGGTTACAACATTCTTTGAAAAAGATGAGACCATATTACTTTATTGCTTTAGGGTCCAGGGTTTGTGCTCTTTACACCACTTTAATATGAAATGTTTCCTGTTGTGCCGCTGCTGGTTCTCTGGTTAAACTGGGTGCTGTACGCTGGTCTCTGTAGGTCGGAGAGTTACCTGGCGCACCGGGACTGGTGGGGGAGCTGTTCGGAGCCGGAGAACGTGGTGGAGTTTAACGTGGGCCTGTTCTCCACCCTGCTAGTGTGTAGCGGGCTGCAGTTCCTCCTGTGTGCTGCTCAGATGATCAACGGCCTGGCGGGCTGCCTGTGTGGAGCCTGTGTGGATAAAGGGGTGAGAGAGCTTCACTTACACACACACACACACACTGATGGAGAGAGAGACACACACACACACACACACACACACACACCTGAACTGTACACACACACACACACTGCTGGAGAGACACAAACACACACTGCTGGAGAGAGACACACACACACACACCTGAACTGTACACACACACACACACACACACACACACACCTGAACTGTACACACACTGCCTTCAACTGTGTGGAGCCTGTGTGGATAAAGGGGTGAGAGAGCTTCACTTACACACACACTGAGTCGTGGGTACAGCGCTGCTCGGTCGGGGTCTGCAGTAATCGAGGAGATACAACCGGGGGGAGAAGGATATGACTAAATTAGGAGGAAATACAGAACTAGAATAATAAGGTTCAGTGTTTGTGATGTAAAAGGAACTGAGACTGATTTATTCATCTGTTCTGTATTATTATATTATTTAATGTATATATGTAAACTAACATATTTCTTCTGTCCTGTGTTTGTGTGTTTCAGCCTCTGTAAGTGCCCCTGTAACACCCCCCCCCCCCCCAATACCCCCCTGACTGATGCCAGGTTTTGGAAGTCACCAATATTCACCAATATTTAACCCATCAGCGTCGCCTTCACTATAACGAAGCTTTAACTGTGTGTGTTTATTATCGACCTGCTGTTAAATAACTTTTATTTCATAATCAGATCAGATTCAGTTTCAAGTGACTCTTAAGAAGAACATGCTAAACATTCATTATTATATATTATATTATCATTCATTTCTGTCATTTATGGCATAATAATCAGCTTCATAAAAACAGCAGCACAAAATTCTTCTGAATTTATTAAATAATACTGTAGAATAAATATTACCCCCCCCCCCCCCCCCCCCCCCCCCCCGTTTTCACTATATGAAGTGAAATGAATTCGACTGCTTTTACCATTTTAGAATTAAAACCTGCGTTATTATTAATAATTATAATTTTTATTTCTACACTTGATGGATTTGTTTGTTTTTTGTTATAATCTTTAATAAAAGACTTTGTTTACCAAACTGTGTTTAGATTATTAACAATAAAGCTTCACATTATGTACAGAAATAATTATTATAAAATTCTACACAAATAAACTAAAACCTAATAAATCCAGAGCGACTCCTGTCCTGCATTTACAAAGAAATTAAAAGTGAAAGAAATTCTATTTTTAGTGGAGTTTAATAATAAATCAGCAGAAGAATTAAAAATAAAATCTCAAATCTTTTATAAATTCACATTTTCAGCCTTACTCAGTATTTATTGATGTTGAGAGGTGAGTGAGCACTGATCAGATCTCCTTCTGATTCTCTCCACTAATGATGATGATGATGATGATCAGGCTCCTTTCAGTAGGTGGATTAGATCCCCTCATCCATCACATTCTGGTTTAAGTTCATAAAGCTGCAGCTGCTCTGAGCACCACAAACATTCTGAAATTCATCTCCATTTCTCAGAGATTCAATTTCTACTGAAATTATTTTACTGATTTTTTGACTTATAATGAAAAATATAAATTCCAGTCAAATGTAAAACTGTTTTCAGTGGAGGCCTCAGACTTTCACCCCCCACTGTACTGAATCATTAACACGTCTGATGATGTGGTGTGGGTATCTGGTGCCACCTGATGGTGAATCCTGGAACTGCAGGTTCTATTTAAAGATGCTGAATTCAGTTCCGTGTTTCTGTATTAGCAGAACGTTACAGAAATAAAGTTACAGAAATAAAGTTAAGCTGTGAGGGTGTAAAAGATGAAAGATCTTCAGACTGGAGATGTTTGGAGATGAAGGGTGGAGCTCTGGGTTAGAAAATAAACCCGGTCAGTACAAACGAACAACTCACTTCATCTCACTGTGAACTTTAACAACAGAGTAACCATAGCAACAGAACTTCACACCCCCCACCCCATATGCAGCAGGTGGATTGGCTGCTCTAAATTACTGAAGTGAGTGAATGAGTGAGTAAATGTCCTGCCCCTCAGATGCCCCTGTGTATTCCCGCCCTGCGCCCCCTAGTGTTTGGGGGTACCGCTCGTATGCTGCCCTGTACGACCTGCCGGACGTCCTGACAGTCACGCCTGAAGATCAGCAGGAAAAACTGAGGAACTCAGAAGCAGGAGATGAAAATAATGTGTGGAAATTCCTCAAGAACAGAAACTAAACCTGTTTTTATTCTTTTTATTATTATGAAACATAAAACAAATATTAAAATGTGATATTGTTTTGGTTCAGGATATAGAAAAACAGTAATAAATTCATTAAATTTTTTAAATCAGAAATTAAATTGAATAAAACATTTTAAAGTGTATTCTTTTAGACGATTAGTAAATCTTCAGCTGTCATTAAAAACACAAACAAAAGAAATATTTAAAGATCTATAAAATCCTCCACATATTAAAATAAAAACAGATCAGATCTGCAGGTTTGTGATTCTAAATATCTGATGAAACTAAAATAAACACGTTTTATAATCAGTGTAGAAAAATTTCTCGGGTCAGGATGTAAAATTTTTGTGCTTCATTACAATAGAATACAAACAAACCTCAGTGTGACTGTTCCTATAAATAATACAGCCAAAAGTATTGGGACGCCCCTCTAATGATCAGATTCATGTGTTTCAGCCACAACAGTCACTAACAGGTAATAAATCAGTCACGGTCAGGCGTCCGAATACTTTTGGTCATGTGGTACTTCTAATAAAATACTTGTTTTCTGACGTTATTTTGAAGTTTTTAAGCATAAATAAAAGTTAGATAATAAAGGTTTTAGTGAGGTGTTCTGGTGTGAATGGAGTGATGGAGTCTGACTCCAGATCAGCTGTCAAACTGGGACATCATGAGTTTTCGGCTGGCCTCGTAGCCCAGGAAGAGCGCACCGTTCGCCGGGAACGTTCTGATCATGGTGGGGGTGAGACCCGAATACAGAGCCCTCACACCTACAGAGAGGAGAAACACACGAGTACACTATTCAGGTCATTCTATTTCATTCCATTCTATTCTGAGCTGAAAACAGTCTGAATTCAGGGGGGGCATTTAGTTTTGGAATGTCGACTGGGAGCCAGGTCTTGTTACTACCATCAGCACTTGATGTCATGAATGTTTTTTGCTGAATAGGGGAAGAATTCCCACAGACACAGTCCATATGAACGGGAATGGTTGTGGATTGGTTTGTCTGACAGGCTCATGGTGAGGGGTTCACATACTTTTGGTCGTGGGCTGTATAAATAATGATGTAATAATGACATAATAATGACATAATAACAATGTAATGATGATGTAATGATGATGTAATGATGATGTAATGATGATGTAATGACGCGGTTCCTCACCCTCGGTCCTGAAGATGTGGATGAAGGTCCTGTAGAACCCGGCCGGAGTTTCAGTCATGGACATCACCTGGATCCGGGACTTCACACAGTCCATCGGGTACACCACCAACCAGAGACACGCCCCACCTACACCCCCACTCAGTACGATGGAGACCGCGCCTACACACATAAATACACACACACATAAATACACACACACATAAATACACACACACACATAAATACACACACATAAATACACACACACATAAATACACACACATATATATACACACACACATAAATACACACACATATAAATACACACACATAAATACACACACATATAAATACACACACACATAAATACACACACACATAAATACACACACACATAAATACACACACATATAAATACACACACATATAAATACACACACACATAAATACACACACATATAAATACACACACACATAAATACACACACACATAAATACACACACACATAAATACACACACACATAAATACACACACATATAAATACACACACACATAAATACACACACATATAAATACACACACACATAAATACACACACACATAAATACACACACATATAAATACACACACACATAAATACACACACACATAAATACACACACACATAAATACACACACACATAAATACACACACACATAAACACACACACATAAATACACACACAAATACACACACACATAAATACACACACACATAAATACACACACACATAAATACACACACATATAAATACACACACACATAAATACACACATATAAATACACACACACATAAATACACACACACATAAATACACACACACATAAATACACACACACATAAATACACACACATATAAATACACACACACATAAATACACACACATATAAATACACACACACATAAATACACACACACATAAATACACACACACATAAATACACACACACATAAGTACACACACATATAAATACACACACACATAAATACACACACACATAAATACACACACACATAAATACACACACATATAAATACACACACACATAAATACACACACACATAAATACACACACACATAAATACACACACACAAATACACACACACATAAATACACACACACATAAATACACACACACATAAATACACACACACATAAATACACACACACATAAATACACACACACATAAATACACACACACATAAATACACACACACATAAATACACACACATATAAATACACACACACATAAATACACACACACATAAGTACACACACACATAAGTACACACACATATATTCAAGATCCCTCACACTTATTATTTGGTTGGTTGATGATGATGGTGAAGTGGGCTGTCATGGCTCAGTGGTGATCAGAAAGTGTGTGTGTGAGAGAGAGAGTGTATATACAGTATGTGTGTATGTGTGAGTGTGTGTGTGTATAATGTGTGTGTGTGTGTGTGTAATATGTGTGTGTGTGTGTGTGTGTGTGTGTGTGTAATGTGTGTGTGTGTGTGTACCGAGATCATCCTTGCTGCAGTTCCTGTACTGAGAGAAGAACGAGCGACAGAGCTCATACGCCCCGAAGAAGCAGAAGTACCCGGGCACCTCCCGGGCGATGGTGGGGGTGAGACCCCGAAAAAACCCTGCAGGACCCTCAGACTTCATCACACCCCTAATAACGGTCCAGACTGAGCTGGGGAGGGAGAGAGGGGCGGGGCACACGGTACGGGGAGGGTGAGGGGGGCAGTGTGAGATTTCAGCTGATGGTAACAAACATCAATAGAATAAAGTTAAAGGTGCAGAACTGAGGCCCCCTGGTGGTTACAGGATGAACTGCAGCCGCTGATCCGGATCCCCACATGCTATAGCAGCTGTTTAACAGAAGAGCCTGACATGCTTTCATTTGTGAGCAGTTAATGAGGAATGTAAACAAGCTTCTGTTTTATTTTTTTCAGATTTTTTTTTTTTTTAACCTTTAATTTAACCAGGCGAGTCATTAAGAACACATTCTTATTTACAATAACAGCCTGGCAGATATTTTTACCCTAATATATAACCGCTAATATTAAATACATTATAATACTGACCAGCGACCCCGTCATACACTAATACACAAACACCACACAACCAAAAGTATTCGGACGCCTGCTCGTGAGCTTGTTGAACATAGACTCTCCCTCTGTGTGATCTTTGCATCTAGAACAACAGTCGCTCTATGAGGAAGCTTTCACTGGACTATGGAGAATTTCTGTGTATGGGAATTTGTGCCTGTTTAGTCAAAGATGCAGCATATGTACGGCTGGGCGCTGATTGATCAGTTGATGTTCCGGTTCATCCCAGAGCTGTTGAGGTCAGGGTTCTGTGCAGGACAATGGAGTTTCTTGATTTGGGGCAGTCATGCTGGAACAGGAAAGGACCTTCCCTAAACTGTTGCTGCAATGTTGAAACACATAATTTCCTTTATATAACTGATTCATTACAGCTGTTAGTAACTGTTCCAGCTAAAACACACGAATTCAGTAATTAGAGAGGGTGTCCCAATACTTTTGGCTGTATGGTGTGTGCTCCTGTAGGGGGCGCTCTAGTTTAATAAGAACTGAAGTGGGTACTTGTGGGCGGAGCTGATTTTTCCTGACGCCACCATCTCGTTCATCACCTGCAGTCGGCACTTCACCAGCTCTGTCGGGCACAAGACCAGCGAGGAGAAAACCGACGCCACCGCGCCAGCGCCCGCCTTCTGAACATCACTGTACACACACACACACAGAGAGCATGCTGGGTAAGAACAGAACACGGTGCAGGTCTCTGGGTACCTCAGAAGTGCCGTGCCCTCACCTGAGCGTGGCGCTTTGTTCCAGGCCGCACACGTGCCGCACCACCTCCTGGCAGAATCCGTAACTCATGAACAGCACGGCGTTCTCGGCCACGTTGGCGGCGAGCGCGGGCACGGTGCCCTGGTACAGACCCCTGATGCCCACCTGTCTGTAGGTGGAGGTCAGACAGTGCAGGAAACCGCGATAGAGAGACGGAAAGGACTGCATCTTCACCTTCACCGTATCCATGGACTGACCACTGAACACACACGCCATCCCTCCTGCATATACACACACACACACACACACACACACACACACACACACACACACAATACGGCTGAGTGAAGGTGACACGCCCGTCCTATACAAACCTATAGGATTTTGGAATGTGACCTCACACCCTGGCATATACAGTCAGATCAAGAATTATTGGTACACATTGCTGCTCTCTGTCAAACTCCGTCTCTGACAGGTGAAAAGAAGCGGTATTCTATAAGTGTTGAACCATGACCATCTTTTTGAATATGTTACAGAATTCCTGGTCCTCATTTGGCCCCGTCCCAACTTTTTTAGCACCGTGTTCTAGGCTCTGAACTAGAAATGAGTGAATATTTACAGAAACAATAAATCTAGTAAGATAAAACATCAAATTTATTTTCTTTGTGCTGTGAGCAGTAGACGGTAAAGTGTCGGTACCTATCGCTCCGGCCGACAGGTCTATAGCAGCCTGAACCGCAGGATGTGGTGTCATGGCTGCTGGCGTGTTCGAACCGTCCTGCTGCTTCAGCCTGAGGAGAAAAACACAAAGATAATAACGACATAAACGAGTCCGGACTGAAAAACCACAATGAAATACCGTCAGAGAAAACAAACACTGAGATTTAAACTGAGATGCAGCGGGGGTCCCTCAGAGGAATTTAACATACAGAAGCCACAAACGTTAAATAGAATCCTGATGTGGAGCATGATGGACAGACGTGGATGGATGGACGGATAGATGGGACGGACGGACGGATTTAGTTTCTTGGCTGATTAGATTAAATCCTCTACAGGAACAGAGATGATTGTAGACGCTGCAGGTTGTTGTTTATTGTTCTGTGTGTAATTGTTGTTCCTGCTGCTTTCTCTCTGAGCTTTATCATCATGAGTCTGAGAGCAGTCGTGGAATCTCATGTCCAGGGACGAGTTGTGGATGATGACATGTTTGTTTGTTTGTTGTTTAACACCATGTTTACACATTGGCAGGATCGGTACCTAGCTTTGTTCAGGTTATTTATTCATGTTCTTTGTCTTGTGTCCTTTCTGTGTTTAGTTCTAGGTGTGTATTATCAGTTCTGTATTTTTCAAATAATTGATCAGAGTTTCTGTTTTGGTTTTGTTAAAAATTTCTACCATTGTGTTTGGTATGGCGAGTCTTTGTCATTCTATGTTATATTTTGTGCATTTTGTTAATAAATGTTCGATGGTTACTTGTGTATTACAGTGGTCACATATCGGTGGGCGTTCTCCCTTCACCAGGTGTGTATGTGTTAGGTGGGAGTGCCCAATACGACATCTTATATATGTCGTCTGTTCCAGTCTCTTTCCAGTAGGTAGTGTTGGACGTGTTTGGATGTTGGGGTGGATGTTGTAGAGTTCGTTCTGGTTTTGCTTTTCCCATTCTTTTTGCCACATACTGTATTTTTAATATAGGCAGTGATAGTTTGTTTTATATCTGATGGGGGGAGCCTGATCAATGAACTAACCCACAACATTTGAACATGATGAACAGGTTATTAAAAGCCTGTGTGAAGCACTGAATGGATAAAAGCTTCAAAAAGGGCTGAACATAAATAAAACAAATTCATCTGTAGTTTTTACTCTATATGACATCCTGTCAAGTTCTGTGTTCAGTTTTTAATAAATACAAACCAAATTACATATTTTAAATCTGCTTGTAGTTTATAGGATGTAAATAATAGTGTGAATATTTCAGAAATCATGTTAAACAAACCGATTGTAAATAATCTATAATCACATTCACATTTCTACACAGCTAACAAATTTAATCTAAAAATCTACAGTGAATAATAATCTATAAAAGTGTTCATGTAGAATTAACTGTAGAAGAATCTTTTGATCTACTGTATAAAAGTTTTATTTTAACTGTTTATGACACTCAGTTCTGTTCTTCACTTGATGCATCACTGAAGAACTGAAGGGTAAAGAGGTGAAATCATCAAACATCCCAACCCCAACCCCAAACCCAAACACACCCACACACCCCAGATCCATCAAACACACCCTGTTTATAATCATGCAGCTCGTTTTACTCAACTGTTTATCCACTGAATGACTGAATGATGCAGAATTTCATCCCTCCATCACTGATAATCTTCCATCAGAATCCAAACCCACGTGTAGTGGAACAGTAAACCCACACTCATTGCGTCATCACCGAGTCGGAAGTGCTCCCCCAAACCCCCGCCACACAAACACTTTTATTATTTATTACAACGATCATTACGCTTTAATAAATCCATTTTAATCTACATATCATGGTTTATACATCTGTGCAGGATTTATTTCTGTTCTGTAATGAGGAATGTTCTCTTGTTTTCCCGATATTCCTGCACTATGGGGAGCTTTTTCCTAGTTGTAGTTCAATTGCGGGTGTAAAAACTACATTTCCCATAATCCTCTGCTCTTCCGTTACCGAGCACTAGACCGAGCTCTGTGTTCCTGGTGGACTCGCGGTGCCCTGTGAGACCCACCGCAACCCTGATCAGGATAAATGTGGTTGGAGAACATGAATGATACTTAATAAATAAATAAATCAGTGCTGTAAATCAAATTTAATGATAATAAATAATAGCAGTAATGTATGAGATTGATTTGTTGAATACAGAAACACGACATTAGAACGGGTTTAAAGAAACTGCAGCACATACAGCTGTTCAAAAGAAAGATTATAAAAATAAATATATAAACAAATTACTACAATATAATTCTTAGCTGCTACAAATGCTGTCTTATGTTATAAGCATGAAATTCAACCTTGCATTGATGTTTACGTTATTATTATATGTAATAACAATAATAATAACAATAATAATATTTTCATTTACATTTTCAGCATTTAGCAGACACTTTGAGCAACTGAGGGTCCTTGCTCAGGGGCCCAACAGTGGTGGTGGTGAGGCTTGAACCGGCAACCTTATGATTACTAGTCCAACATCTTAACCCCTGAGCTACCACTGCCCTAATAATAATAACAAAACAATAATAATAATAACAATAACAAAACAATAATAATAATAATAACAATAACAAAACAATAATAATAATAACAATAACAAAACAATATTAATAATAATAACAACAACAATAATAATAATAATAACAATAACAAAACAATAATAATAATAATAACAATAACAAAACAATATTAATAATAATAACAACAATAATAATAATAATAATAACAAAACAATAATAATAATAATAACAATAATTAATTTTGCATTACTCTCAGGAGGAACCTTTATTCTGTGTAGATGTATCGCCCGGACCGTTAGCAGTGGGACCGGGAGCCTGTGTGGAGGACGTTGTGGAGCTCAGTGATGTTCAGAAGAATTATTTTATCAGTTTCTAACAACAGAAACGTTTTAAATTCTTCATTTTCTCCCACGTTCAGATCTACAGCATGTAAAGACTCAGTCTCAGCCCCTGGAATCAGGTCAGTTCGTTTATTTCTCTTTATTTACTGTTACAAGGTTAAAAGTAACGTGAGGAGAATCCCAAATCTCTTCCTGCTCACTGTGTAGTGCACTAGATAGGGAGGATAATCCAGCTTTCTACTGCATGTTGAAGGGCATGACTGAGAGTTTAGTACCTTGTGTGTGTTCATGTATGATCAGGAGGATGAAGTGCACATCAGTGGATGATAATACAGCTAAAGTTCACCACGTTTATATCAGAGTAATTTGGGACGCAGCCTCCTTCACTCTCAGTTCTTCACTGCATGGATTCCACAAGCTGCTGAGATGATTCTGTCAGATTCTTTAGCTGATCGTGTTTGGTGAGCCTGTACCCACTGTAGCTCCACACTCCTGTTCTTGACTGATCAGTGGAACCTGGTCTGATCTTCTGTTGTTGTTGTTGATCACCTACCTGAAGGTTCCATGTGAGTTCTGAGATGTTCTTCTTCTCAGCGAGGTTATGTGGGTCTTCATGCCAGATTAAACTTGTCTGATGATCCTGTAGAACATCTAATTCCAAAAATCATGAGCATTAATATACAGTTGCTACCCTTGGGTGGGCTTAGCACAGGATTTTGGAGTGCGTCTGTGGGAAACTGTGTCACTTCAGTCCAAATGTTGTTGGAAGCTTATAATTAATTTTAAATACTTGTTATTGATGGTGTGGTTAAAACAGCTGAAAAGCGGTGTCCACACACTTTTGACCGTACTGTGTGTTTGTCTGTTTTAGGGGAGCAGTTGAGGTGAACCACAGGACGTTTGGGACGACCAGCGTCACTCTGTGTGAAAGTAAAAATGGAGAGAAGAACGAGGAGCTGCAGCCTGAGCTGGATAAAGACGCTGAGAAACAGAAACCTGCCGAGAAGAAAACCGAACACGTCCTAAACACAGAAGAAGCAAACAAACCTGAAGCTTCACAGCGGGACGCTGAGACGGCAGCAGATCAGGAGGTGAAGACGAGTAAGGAGGGTCTGCTGGAGCTGCTGGGAGCCATGAAGGTGGACATGACCACCAAACGCAGACTCAAGTCCCTGAAGAAAGCTCCGAGTGAACAGGATCCTGCTGGGAAGCCCAGGAGGGTGGAGATGGAGAGCACCAGCAGCATGTTCCAGCAGGCCACGTCCACACAGAGGTGAGAGAACCAGAACCCAACCTGGTACCGTCAGAACCACCGTCAGAACCACCGTCAGAACCGGGCTGAAACTCTGATGATTCTACTGTGTTGTAAATAAAACAGTGATGAAGTGTAACAGCCTCTGTGTGTGTGTGTGTGTGTGTGTGTGTGTGTGTGTGTGTGTGTGTGTGTGTGTGTGTGTGTGTGTGTGTGTGTGTGTGTTTGTGTTGCAGTAAGAGTCTGAGTCCTGAGCTGGTTGCTGCGGTAACCGCCGCCGCCTCCACGCTGCCGGACCGAAGCAGAGCCGAATCAGAACTGCTGAAACAACTGCGCAAACACGAGGCCGTCTCAGAGGAGAGGAGGAGCGCCGACACCCAGAACATCGGGTGAGGAACAGCATCACACCCGCTTAACCTGACCACCACAAAACCCTTTGATGCCCCCCTGTGGAGGTTTTATGTTACATATTGTAAACCACAGTGAAACCAGATTGTGAGAGAGAGAGAGAGTGAGAGAGAGAGAGAGTAAGCAGGTCGACGTGACTCTGGTTCTTCTCCGTCCCGTCAGGAACATCATCACTGACATGAAGGTCGGCAGGAAACCGGGCAGCAGGACAAACGGCAGACCGGCCAATCAGATTCGCTTCGATGACGATGGGCGGGGCTACACACACGACCGCGGCATCACCGGGGAGCTGGCAGGAATCCGCCGGAGGTAAAAATCAACATCACACACACACGCCAGAAACGCTGGTCTGGTACCTCAGGAGATCTTCTGACGTGTGGGCGTGTCTGAGCTGTACTGACCGGGTCCTGGAGTGACGGCCGATTGGCTGGAATCGTTTATTTTCTCCGTTTGTTTATTCTCAGGAAAACGGCGTTTTCAGCGAAGAGGTTAAACATCTTCAGTCCTGCTGCAGACCAGGAGACTCACTCACAGCTGGGTAATGAAGTGTGTCTGCACTGATTTTAGATATACTCACTTCCCCTGTGCACTCTGGCGCCCTCTTCCTGCCACATGAGACAGTCAGTTAGAGTTCGGTGCGTCTTTATTTCAGCCGGCGGCGGGTTGTTACAGAGACGCGGCACGTCCGGGGGACCGCATTACTCCCTCTGTATCCTTCCACCACTGAATGTAACTACATTTTGCGCCACCCGGGCGAGCGCTGGAAGATGATTATTAGTGTGCTGGTTCTGGTCCAGTTTGCTAATCTTGTAACAGTTGTACATCAGCACCACACCCCACCGTCACACCCCACCGTCACACCCCACCATCACACCCCACCGTCACACCCCACCATCACACCCCACCGTCACACCCCACCGTCACACCCCACCATCACACCGTACATGACGTCTCTGTCTCCAGCCGCAGGTCCTTCCCTCTGGGATGCTGATTTAGCCGAGCAGATAACGCAGGCAACCAATCAGAGAGCTCGGAATGGATTTGAGGAGATGATCCAGTGGACCAGAGAAGGAAAGCTGTGGCAGTATCCCATCAACAACGAGGCGGGTGAGTGTGATCCTTCATCTACTGATCTGTTCAGCAGCCAATCACAGCATCCCAAACCACCACACCGCTGTTACACTCCACACTGCGCTGTCAGGAACATGAAAACCATCAGCACTGAGCTCTAGAGGCGCTGGATCCAGCTTCTCCTCACCTTCAGAAGATCTTTACCAGAACCGTGTTCCATCTCCTTCCTCCAGTTCCAGAGAACCATCTGGTGGAACCCAGTGGAGGTTCAAACCTCACCAGATACTCTCATGTTTAGTGTTTTGGTTTGGATCTGCTACCGTTCAGGAGCACCAGCTCACCAGAACCGTGTGTGTGTGTGTGTGTGTGTGTGTGTGTGTTTGCGTGTGTGTGTGTGTGTGTGTGTTGCAGGTATGGAGGAGGAAGCGAAGGTCCCGTTCCACGAGCACGTGTTCCTGCACCGGCACCTGGAGGACGGGTTCCCTCAGCACGGCCCCGTCCAGCACTTCATGGAACTGGTGGTGGCCGGACTCTCCAAAAACCACCAGCTCACCGTCAGACAGAAGCTGGAGCACATCACCTGGTTCAGAGATTACTTCCAGCAGAACCAGGAGATCCTGAACGAGGCGGAGGCCTGATCCTTCAGATCCTGCACCGACACAAACGTTCCTCCACGTTCCTCCGGCTCTGAACGTTCCTCCTCTGTACTGACGGCATGATGATCAGCACGAGTCCATCATTAATTTAATCATTCAATGAACCTCATGTGAATAAAATCTGAACTTTATTCTGATCCGAGTCAGTTCTGCTTCTGCACCACATACACACATGAGCAAAAGTATTGGGACACCCTGTTTAATTAAAAAAAAAAAATCACCAGCTGAACCATCAGAACCAGTAAAAACTCCAGCTCATCCACACACACAGTGGCCCTGATACACAGCACCGTTTACTCACAGTCAGGGTTCACTAACTTATTCCAGCTCTACAGTTACCTAACAGTGATGATCCAGGAGTGAAGAACATCCTCCACTGACTGAGTCTGATAGTTTCACTTCCAGTCCAGCTGAAGCTCGTTCTCCTAATTCAATCAGCAATGAACCAATCAGATACCAAACCAGCAGAACCAACCAATCAACATCCAGAACATCGAGTCAGCTCAGTTAAACACGCTGAACATGTTAAACTCAGACGTGCTGCATTACATAATAATCCCTGATCAAACGCTGGTGACCTTTCACCTCTGTGATTATCAGCAAAGCTAAATGTTTCACTCCTGCTCTGGAACCTCCAGCACTCAAAAGCATATAAACATAATTATAATAAATATAACAATAATATAATAACAATACATATATAATTAATCTAACAATGAATATGATAAATAAAAATGATAAACATAAGTAATATAATAAATAATACTAGATAGAAATGACTAATAATAAAATGAAAAATAAATAATAATACTGCAACATTTATCTTATTAAAAGCATCACATGATCCCTCACATTCAATTATGTAAAAATATAAAAATATTTATTATATAACCCGACACACCTCAAACCTGCACAGTAATTATTACAGTTATTATTATTAGTTATTATCACTTATTATTACTGTTTAAAAAGTCTTGTGTAAAGAAAAATACAATTAAAAAACAGCAGCAAGTTTAACAAACTTTTATTCATTAGCTGTTACGTCTTTTTCCTTCTGATCTATCACCAAACCATCACATCTATTGTTTAGTAGGTTCTGGCATCATTTTATTTTCATCATTAACTGCGTTATACTGATCAGGGTCACAGCGGGTCCAGTTCTTGTCGTTTGTTATTAGGATTGTAACGTGATGTTTTCCACTTTGGTTCATTTTAGGACAGGTAGTTACTGCTTACCCAAGATTCATCAGTTCAGGTTTAATATCAAACAGTCATAAACTATTTAGTGTCTCCAGTTCACCTTACGTACACAGAGAGAACATACCAAACTGCACAGAAAGAACGCTTTAACTAAGAATCGAACCCTGGACCTTCTCACTGTGAGGCGACAGTGCTACCCCAGGTCCAGTTCAACTGGGAAAACCGTGAACCGGGCACCAGTCCAGCTCCTCATACCCCATTTATACTGTATATATTAATGGTTAATGGTGTTGGACCGCTATTATTTTGAACACCACTGTATATACACACACAGGATATACAGTGTATATATATATATATATATATATATATACAGTGCCTTGCAAAAGTTTTCAGCCCCCTTGAACTTTTCAACCTTTTGCCACATTTCAGGCTTCAAACATAACGATATGAAATTGTAATTTTTTGTGAAGAATCAACAACAAGTGGGACACAATTGTGAAGTAGAACGAAATTTATTGGATATTTTAAACTTTTTTTAGAAATAAAAAACTAAAAAGTGGGGCGTGCAATATTATTCAGCCCCTTTACTTTCAGTGCAGCAAACTCACTCCAGAAGTTCAGTGAGGATCTCTGAATGATCCAATGTTGACCTAAATGACTGATGGTGATAAATAGAATCCACCTGTGTGTAATCAAGTCTCCGTATAAATGCACCTGCTCTGTGACAGTCTCAGAGTTCTGCTTAAAGTGCAGAGAGCATCATGAAGACCAAGGAACACACCAGGCAGGTCCGAGATACTGTTGTGGAGAAGTTTAAAGCCGGATTTGGATACAAAAAGATTTCCCAAGCTTTAAACATCTCAAGGAGCACTGTGCAAGCGATCATATTGAAATAGAAGGAGTATCAGACCACTGCAAATCTACCAAGACCCGGCCGTCCCTCTAAACTTTCAGCTCAAACAAGGAGAAGACTGATCAGAGATGCAGCCAAGAGGCCCATGATCACTCTGAATGAACTGCAGAGATCTACAGCTGAGGTGGGAGAATCTGTCCATAGGACACAATCAGTCGTACACTGCACAAATCTGGCCTTTATGGAAGAGTGGCAAGAAGAAAGCCATTTCTCAAAGATATCTATAAAAAGTCACCTGGGAGACACACCAAGCATGTGGAAGAAGGTGCTCTGGTCAGATGAAACCAAAATCGAACTTTTTGGCCACAACGCAAAACGTTATGTTTGGCATAAAAGCAACACAGCTCATCACCCTGAACACACCATCCCCACTGTCAAACATGGTGGTGGCAGCATCATGGTTTGGGCCTGCTTTTCTTCAGCAGGGACAGGGAAGATGGTTAAAATTGATGGGAAGATGGATGGAGCCAAATACAGGACCATTCTGGAAGAAAACCTGTTGCAGTCTGCAAAAGACCTGAGACTGGGACGGAGATTTATCTTCCAACAAGACAATGATCCAAAACATAAAGCAAAATCTACAATGGAATGGTTCACAAATAAACGTATCCAGGTATTAGAATGGCCAAGTCAAAGTCCAGACCTGAATCCCATCGAGAATCTGTGGAAAGAGCTGAAAACTGCTGTTCACAAACGCTCTCCATCCAACCTCACTGAGCTCGAGCTGTTTTGCAAGGAAGAATGGGCAAAAATTTCAGTCTCTCGATGTGCAAAACTGATAGAGACATACCCCAAGCGCCTTGCAGCTGTAATCGCAGCAAAAGGTGGCGCTACAAAGTATTAACGCAAGGGGGCTGAATAATATTGCACGCCCCACTTTTCAGTTTTTTATTTCTAAAAAAAAGTTTAAAATATCCAATAAATTTCGTTCCACTTCACAATTGTGTCCCACTTGTTGTTGATTCTTCACAAAAAATTACAATTTCATATCGTTATGTTTGAAGCCTGAAATGTGGCAAAAGGTTGAAAAGTTCAAGGGGGCTGAATACTTTTGCAAGGCACTGTATATACTGTATATCCTATAATATATAATACACACACACATCAGTGATGAACATGAGTCACACAGCAGGTACAGAAATGTTCCAGTTTTATTGAAATCTATAAACAATACAGTTTTGTACAAAGGGCTTGAAGGTGAATCTAAATTTATAGCTAATGAACTACAGGAGCTCGTTAATCTCATTAAGTCCACACACACACACACCCACCCACACACACACACACACACAGAGAGACACCCACACACACACACCCACACACACACACAGACACCCACACACACCCACAATTTCATTCTATCTACTGATTTATTATTTACAGAACAGGACCTGCCCCCGCCCTCACATCACATCCATAAAAACCAAACGAGAACCAGATTCACACCAGAGCGGCTTCTGTACCACTACTGCTGGGATTCAGGTCTGATTCAGATCAGACTGAATTTACCGTTCACACAGCTGCAACACCCCCCAGCACAGAGTGGGCGTGGCCTGTACTGAACATGCAGCTGTGCAGACCAGGTCAGGCTGGGTGCTCCGGTGTGTCTCACTCACTCTGTAGAGAGCTCACCAGCGGCGGTAGCTGGTAGCCTGGCGTGTAGGCGGCGGTGCTTTCTGGCGCGTCTGCAGGTTCCTGTACTTGGTCATGATGCTCTGGCTCTTCCTCAGCACGGGCTTCTGCTGCGGGGGGCGAGGAATGATGGAGGCCTGGGGGAGGGACGGAGAGATAAATCATCATCTACTGCAGAACGACAGGAACGAGAACCTCACACGTCCTGCATCACCTCACACTCACCATCAGGGGCCTCCTGAAGACTCCATCCGAGCCCCTCTTAACCACCGGCGCGGGGCGGGACGAGCGGAAACCGGGTTTCTGTACAGAACCAATGAAGAGTAACGATTAAGGTCCTAAATTCAGGCGGTGTTTATAATAACGGCGAGTGTGTGAGAGTGAGTGAGTGTGTGTGTGTGTTTACCAGGAACGGCGGCGGCCTCCTGAAGGATCTAACGGGACCTTCTCCTGACCTACAAGAGAGAGAAGATCTCAGATTAAACATCAGAGCTGGAGAAGGAACCGTAACGTTTCAGATCATGAAGCAGGATGGAAACGTACCGGCGGAGCTTCAGGTCACGCTGAGAGTTCACAAAGCGCTCGCTCAGATCCCTGTCTGATCAGAACAACCACAAAATACACCAGAGTTCTTACAGAAGTTCTTACAGGGTTCTTATTTAACATTTTCACTTTCTAAAGAGGGCACAAATAAACACACTGGACACTCAGTGTAATATTTACCGTTCTTGCTGGACACTCGGCCCCTCCAGGACGTGCTGCTCTTAGGGCTGGAGCTGCGGGTGGTTCCAGCCTCCCAGTGTGAAACCACCACCAGGTCCCGGGTCAGATGTCTGTCTAAAGGTGAGGAGCTGGAAAGTGTGCGAGGTGAGAGGTGAGTGGAGCAGTCAGGGACCGTGATCACGAGGTTAACGAGCAGTCAGAATTAGTTTCTACATTTATAAACTGACTACATGAACACACCAGACTGTACTGATCCACCCAGAAATACTTTAATACTTTTAAATTTATTCCTTTATCTTGAATTTCCCCCATGGGGATCAATAAAGGAATCTCATCTATCTTCTCATTTTTCCATCCAACCGCTGTAACAGTCGGCTGGTAGGTCAGGATCCACACATTTAGAACTTTCACACAAACTACTGAAGCGTCTCAAACTACACACCTCCAGTCTAGTCCCTACAGCTGTGTTTTTGGTCACATCCCAATACTTTTATCCATTTTCTTCCCCAATTTAGTCATATCCAATTCCTGATTGTGAACCCACTGCCCATGCACAACTAGAGGAAGAAGAAAGTCTTTTTACACATGAGAGCGGAGGATCGGCCACTGTACAGCACTCCTGGAGCAGACAGGGTTAAGGGCCTTGCTTAAGGGCCAAACAGTGGCTGCATACCAGAGCCTGGATTCGAACAGTCAGTCTTCCAATTCACAGCCCAAAGCTCCACCCACTAGGCTCCCATTATCCCCAGTGTAGGGATCACCACAACTACCGATCACCACACGCCCCTCCGACACATGTCCGACCTGCCACCACTTCTCATCACCCGTCAGTGCTGGGTTCCCACAGAGAGCCGTATCGTGTACAGAGAGCCACGCTACGCTCCACATGACTTTCCACGGATATCACAAAATGTATCGTCGACAGAAAGGGACGTTATCTGACCTTCCCTCCCTCAAACACAGCCGAGTGTGTTCGTGTGGCTGCCCGGCCAGGTCGGCGGCTCTGCTGAGATTTGAATTCTGCAGCAATGTGCTAGCACAATAGCACGCCCCACACCCTATTATTAAATAAATAATTCATGACACTTTTGTAATACAAGCCGATTAACTCTGGAACCAGAACTGCACTTCCCTCTCACTGTGGCTCCTTATTCTGGAAGCTTTTAACTGAAGAACAAACAGCAGTGAAACATCAGCTAACGTAACCGCTACAGGCAGACATGTTACTCTGTTAAATGTAGGGAGCAGAGGCCAGCACACCGACCCCGATTACACATGAACCTGTTCAGGAGCTCCACAATACACTGCACTGTAATTAAAATGCTGCTGAGGTACTTACAGCAAAGCTAGCCCATCATCTCCACGCTTCACTCTCAACTGGTAGATTAGATTTCTGGCCCTCAATCACTCGGCTTTTAGATTTTTCTTGATCTAACGTGAGTAACTGACACTGGCGGATTGGATCTGACTGGATTAGACACTGGTTTGTTGTTTTGCTTCCATCGTTTCCTGGATTCTTTCCCTCCGTCACGCTTCTCTTCATCCTGCTGATGGATTTAGAGTCGTACAGAAATCGGTGTCCATCCCCAACATGCTTTATCCCTTTAAGATTCTGATGTCTGGAGGTTCATCTTTGTCTTGATCAGCTTGAAAGCACCTTGATTGGAGAAACCAAACTGGAAATCTTCAAGGGACAGACTTCACTTGGACGTCTCTTTGGTCCCAGCGTTGTACTCGTAATACAAGGCGTTCATCATTAAACATGAAGCAGCTTTTGGACTAGTCGATATTCTTCCTCTTCTGGAGCTTCCACCGACCCCAGAATCAGACGTTCATGGAGATGAAGGGGCTTTTTGTTTGTTGTACTTCAAGTTGGTTATCTTCTAGAGGAAAGGATGCTGCAGGACCAGAACGTAGCCTGATCTGAACGTTATTACAGTTAGAATTTGGATTAGTGGGACTGATCATTTTGCTGCCCTCTGGATGTCATGTAAGGTTCTAATGAGCACGCCTGTACCACATCTGCACATTAGATAAATCCAATAATCCTGTTTGTTGAAATGATTCTATTTCCTGATTGTATTTATCTTATCTGAGCAGCTTCTAGATCTGAGCAGGAAAAACATGAAACATGACGGCCGGTGCCCATAGTGGTGGCTGGTCAGTGTGCTGTTACCATCTAATCTCAGTACGAGGTCCATTCTATCTGGTTACCTTCTAGACACGGGGTAGGTTTGTGTAGAAGTACCTCATTCTGAGGTGTGTGTGTGTGTTGATCCATTCACACACTCTGCATTTAGCAGACGCTCTTATCCAGAGCCACTTACAGAAGAGCTTCCACATCCATGAGATATCAGAACTTCTTGGGCAATAAGGAGGTGGTTTTAAAAGATTAGTGCCAGACAGGCAGACTCGGTGGGTTCCACTTAATTCTGGCTCCATCCCACCAACGTGTCTTCTACAGAGTGTATGTTTGAGAGAAGCAGATTCCATCGTCTCAGAGGATTTTTGAACCTCTAGCTCATGGATATATCAAATATTTCAGGTTCCTCTGTGTGGTCCTTGTTCCTTGAGGTCAGGTAGAGTCGCATTTCTAATCCTGCATGGAGATCTTCTCCCATCCTTCATTAAGTGGTTCCTCTGCCATAATTCATTCCATCTGATTACAAGATCCTTACAATGTCTTCCATAATCTTCTACCTCAGGAAGGACGGCGCACTAGAAGTTATCAGAGATTGTGGAGAGCCCGTGTACATTTATCATCAATGATCGATACACAGCCGACCTTTGTCCAGTAGCTGAGATTAGCTCTGTACGTACGAGCCTGTGTGAGGTTACACAACATCTACCAGCCAGGAGGAGAATTCAGGAAAGAGGAGCGAAGTTTAGCCCTGCTGATCTTTTAGGAGAGACCTTTTATTCAAAGGTTTTATAACCATCTCACTTGTTTAGCTCTGTATGTGGGTCCTACAGTAACGGATGTACCGGCATGACTGAGGGTTTTGTTTCGAGGTGGCATGGGTAAGACAGCACTTCAGGAATTTCTCACATAGGTATTCCCCTTAGATCCCTGCTTAAGTTTAAGGACAGGAAGTTACACGTCTGAGAGGTGTGATGGACCGCGATGCCTTTACTTTAGCGAACAGGGTGACGCCCTTCGGAGAAAGCAGTGCCACAGACAAACAGGGAAGGTTGGAACCTTGTAAACATCAGGCGGCCATCGCCGCAGTGTGAGGGGAGATACCGTACCTGCGTGCTCTTACGGAGCGCCGGGATTCCACCTGCGAGTCGGAGTCTGACGCCGACTTGGAGCTGGCGTCAGATTTTCCCGGTGCCAGCCTCTTCACACTTTTCTTCAGCAGGACCTTGCGAGGCGGGGTTCTGGAGGACTCTTCATCATCATCATCGTCATCCTTTGATGTTCTCTGCACCTTGATCTTCTGTATCTTGCCTGAGATCCTGGGCGGGGGCATTTTCAGCCGTGCCACAGACTCCTCTCTGAACTTGCGCCTGCTCAGCAGACGAGACTTGTCCTTGAGGGACAGACCACGACCTCCGAAAGGTTTCAGGGGCAGAGGTCGAAGCGGTAGGTCCCTACGGACGCGTTTAGGTGGGCCGTACTCTGCCGAGGGTGATGGTGGGCGTCCAGTTTCCAGACCCCTTCTCTTCAGAAGACGCATGATGGGCCTCTCCTGAGGTCTCAGAGGTGGAGGGAATCTGGAGAATGACTGGGAGAAAGACGGTGGGCCGGTTTTCCATGACGATGGTCTGTAGGGAGGACGAGGGTGTGGTTTAGCACCTTCGTGGCGCGCCCATTCAGGGGCATTGTGTCCAGGCCTCTCTCGCCCTCTGCCAGCTTCTCCGTGATGCTTCCGTGGATCTCGCTCTGTAGACCACCTGCATATCCATCACAAACAATAGAAACAAGTGGGTTACAACACCAGGTCCTGCTGTGTGAGCAGGGTAGGAATTAACCTGGGGGGTAAGTGTTAAATTTTTATATGCAACCCCACCCTGATGAATTCCATAACGTGTGTGGAATCACTAAGAGGTAACTCTATGAAGGGATTATAAAACCTTATTTGACTGGTAAAGGACCTGAGGATTGTTAGATAATTAGATCCTTTGACTACGTTTGAGGTAAACACTGGGGGGCACACAGGTTTTAACTGATCACCCTGCAGCCACGCCCTAAAAGCTTTTTAATTTTCCTTGTAAATACAGTATTTCACCCAGCCTGAACTGCTGAGGCATGATTCCTGTACCTCTCTGGATATGAGCTCCTCTCCTGAAACTCCCTGGGCTTCCTCTGGGGAGAACCAGAGTGTCTTGGCCCTCCGTTGGGTTTTGGGAAGCTCCCTGGGCCGTTCCAGCGATGCCCTCCACGAGCCGGTCGTCCGAAGGGCCTTTCTCTGGTATTTAGGTGTCTTTTGGGACCCCAGCTCCTTTCCTGCTCATGTGCAGGACTTGGGAATCTTGGTGGGGCTCTGAAGGTACTATGGGGTGACGGACCCCTGCGGTCTGACGGGAAGCTGCGAAAGTAACGGGAAGGAGAGACACGCCCAGAGTTGTTCCCATGGAAGGGTCTGTGGTGGTTCGGAGGTCCGTGTGAAGGACTGTGAGGTGATACACGACCGTGTTGGACTGGGGGAGGGCGGTTGGGGGGGCTCATGGAAGGCCTTCTGCGGCCTTGCTGGAAATCCCGTGACACAGGATACGGTCTGTAGTTGTCCTTTTTCGGTGGTGTCCAATGTCCATGAGGTCTCTCCCTAGGTTCTCCCATCATGGGTGGTCTCCTGGGATAGGACGAGGGTCCTCCACTGTTGCTCTCCCTCCAGCTGGGAGGTGCCTTACCTGGGGGGCCTCTAAATCCCCTAGAAGAAGGGCCCATACGCCCTTCATGGTGCTCAGTGTGACTGCTGTCAGAGAAGGACCTGAAATATAAAGACATGCACTGAGGAACTTTTTAAGATCACAAAACAGTTAGATTAATAAAGCACGGAGAAGAGAATACCTCTGTCTAGACCGAGAAGAACCTGAGTGAGGTCTCACCATCTTCGGATAGCTCGTCTTCCTAAAGAAAAGCAAAACAATTTAAGATCTCGCCAGCTTCCCAAACTTAGCACCAAACCCCCATACAATATATATCATCATTTAGTACTATCTACTATATATACACTCCCATGAAACTGTCCTGCAGGTCAAACTTTATCCCAAAGGAAATTTTTCTGCCAAACGTTGTACAAAAAATTACAACAAAATAAAAAGTACAAATAGTACCTAATAAAAGATATAACCATACATTTACATTTAGTAAGAATACTTATAATAAAACATTAACTATAACCTTAATACCAGCCACTTAAGAGTCTGGTCCATGTTTCTGAACATTCTTCACATAATTTGTTAATGTTATTAACTGTTAATCTAATAAAATAGAAGTAAATAATGAATCTTATTTAAAAGTACAATTAATACAATTAAAATACAATTAAAACTCGAGAATTTTTCACTGCCGTTTAACACAGAGCCTGATTCTAATACTTAACATAGATTGTTCATATCATTAATGTATAAACTGTAATAAACTACATTAATAAATGTGTATTACTTACTTTTATTTACAGATAATCTGCTGCGGCTGATAAACAGATTAAATTAACATTCGATTCTCAAACCGAAACCAGGCCTGACTTCAACATTACCATAAATCCATTCAAAACAACACGCTGTCTAACACATTCCGACATTAATACACAATTTAATCACTAAATCATCGATATTAATAAATTAACGCGAATTAAAAACTGTAGTTTTAACAAAACGACTTACCAAGGTTATGAGAGCAGAGCTAACAATTAGCAAGTTAGCTAACGCAATTTAACGGACACTTCTTCAAATTCTTCCAAATCCTAAACCCTGCTTTTCGAACAACAAAAATATCCTAAAACACGAACTTGTATAATTAAGTAAATGTTTTAATAAATCGTGTTGAAGCTGAAGTCTTGATCTTCGTTCCTCGGGTCCATTCTGCGTCGACGAAGAAAAACGCTAAACGTTCTTCAGCGTAAAGCGTTTTCCCCCACCCATATTCAGTAAACCCCGCCTCCTCATCTAACATTGGTGAAGCCAGCCGTCATTCGACGGATAGCCAATCACAGAGCCGTCAATACAAACTTATTAGCCAATCCTGACGCATAGATCGCAGTTCTTTGAAGAAATACAGGTGGGATAAGATGAGGACTGCTGTTTGTGGATTTTCTCTAAAGAGAGCTGTTCCCAGATCAGCTTTAGGTTTTAGTGTAAACAGTAATGAATAGATGAGTGAGTACCAGAGCTGATCTAAGAACAGGGTGAGAGAGTGACTGGCGTCATGCAGTCTTCAGTAATAAACCGTCAGCTGTTAGTTGTCACTCAGCCTGAGGGCTTCAAACAACTTTATGTAAAAATCCTTCAGATAAAGTTTAAAGTAAATAAAGCGCTTATTTCAACACATTCCGTAATAAATACGATTAAAACTCGATCATTTTTCCTTGATGTTGAACACAGAGTCTGATATTAATCATTAATAACATCCGATTGTTTATATAATTCATGTATAAACTAATAAGCTACATTTAATAAACCTGTATCGTTCACTTATATATTGTTTACCTCAGATAATGTTTAAAACACATAAACCGCATATTTTAAGATATTTCGTGTTAAATACATTTAAAACTTAAGACATTTCAGCTGTTGGTTGTCACTCAGCCTGAGGGCTTCGAACAACAGGTTGTAAAATCCTTCAGATAAAGTTAAAAGAACATAAACCGCTTATTTCAAGACATTTCAGGATTTAATAGGTTTAACAAGAAATATGTTTTAAAGACTAAACAATTAAACACTGTTTACACTTATTATCGTCAGTAATAAGTTGCTGTATGTGTAATGAGGGCCAAAACTCTGAGGCTTTAATTTTATTCAGATTTACACTAAAGGTTTTCATTAGGAATTATATAATCAGCTAAATTGTCTAAAGTTGAGTCTTTGAAAAATGTAAAAGATTTGCAGAACTGTATTTATCAATATTTGGCATGTTCTCTAATTTTGCTGTAATGACAGCATACACTGGAATGAAAGCAAATCTTTGAGGTTCCAGATTTGTAATGAAACAGTGAACAGGAGCTGCATTGGCACTCTGACCGGCACAGAAAGGTTGGATGCAGAACCGGAGGGAGTTTTGTGCCAGGATTAAAATCATCAGCAGTTTGATCCACAGTAGATCTTCTGTTGGTCCTTCACGTCCTCCGACTCGTCCCTCCTCGGACCGCTGTGAAGGGGGACTCACCACGCCCGCCTGTGACACTCCACACTGTTTAGGAGAAACTACAACCCAGTCATCTGATCAGAGTCTAAAACTAAGTGCATAAAACTACATCTGAAAAAAAATCTATTGATTCTAACTACAGTACATTACAAGAATGTGAAATAAGGCTTAAATTAAACTTGTAATTAAAGTTTTACATAAAATACAAAGTTTTTGTTTTCTCAGAGGCGACACAATAAACACAAAATTCATTTTATTGTTTCTTATTTTATTTCATTGTTATAACCATAGCATGGCGTTCATGCCCCTAACGTCATCTACAGAAAGTACATTTCATAGATGCGGTAAGCTCATCTGTCTGCATGGAATAAAATAAGGATGCTCAGTTTTATTAATCCTGTTGTATCTATCGTTTCCTGTACTCATTACATAGCAGCAGTACGATGCACCACATCCCCATTAATATCAGCTGGTTTTATACAGTATTAGGGCTGAATGAAGATCTGCAAGCTAAACGTTTCCTTCATGGTGTATTTTCACATGGATGCAGCAGTAATGACCTTAAAACTGAGGAGTCGCACTTCCTGTTTTCCTAATTATTAATGTTAATAAGTCTGGTAGATTAATGAGAATACTGTAGGATGCACCAACAATCCAACATAGAAAATCTTCCATCAAAGAACCCGATCAGTTAAAGTGCTCTAACATTCAGGACAGAGACTAAACCTGGCTAAAGATTCAGTATCAACACTAACCGTGTTAAATCTCTTAGCTAAATACATCTCATAACCAGAGATGAAATGCGAGCGTGTTTCAACATCATCAGCATTATAATTCCACACCATGTTAGCACAGTTGTGTTTGGTTAGCATCTTAGGCGTACATGAACCTTAACTGCAGCTTATTTGGAGCAAACTGGCTAGCATAATTAGCTAACACGGTTATAAAGTTACAGCCTCGAGTTTGTTTAAGAGTAAATGTAAGTGCATTAGCGCATATTAGCATGAAATACAGCTATGTTTGTTTGAGCAGCGTTGTGGGGTTACGATCTACCACACTGAGATTCACCTCAATAATCAATAAACACGTTTCTTTGGTCAGCCATCATCTCACACACACACACGCTGCATGTACAGATATTTACACCATAGCTACACGCTACACTGCTCACCATACGTCCTGAAATACTCTCTTAGTGCGTTTGAGTCTATTTATTGATTAAAGTTTGTTCCTGTATTGATAAATGTGCTAAAAAGCATAACTAGCTAACAAACACGCCACAGCAAGCTAGTGAGTGACATACGCGGCCTGTTCGAGCTAAACGCTAGCGTCTACACGTGCAGTAATTCAGAACTCACAGCGCCATGACACCGCTCGAACACGCCGCTCATGCAGGAGCTGTTAGTACCTCATTTAATAATAAAGCATCAATTCTGTAAGAATAAATGATGCTATTTTAGCTGTTTAGTGTTTTTCTCTTCACTCATGAGAACTTTGATTTTACAAACATATTTACACTTCCTGTACAGATAAATACACAATATACTTGTGCTGAACCACTCAGACTAAAACTCTCGCCCAGCATTGACCAGGCTGGCACTCTGCAGACACTACTGGTCATGTTTAATGGAGGACAGGCTGGATGGCTCCTCCTTGCTGCTGTAACAGCACCTCCTGCTGGCTGTTTGAGGAATCAGCAGGAGTGGTGGAGGAGTACAGAAAGTGTAGTGTGTTCCTCCATACATGTTCCAGCTCTCTGTAAGAATCCACTACTGTCTGGGGAAAAGAAGTGATCCTCACTGACCAGTGACAGAGGTCGCCAGAGGGCAAGGAACTGGATATATCCAAACTAGGACAATGCAGTAAGAAAAATTGCAAAAGGATCGTGCCTGCGCCAAGCTAGCTAACGAGCAAGCTGAGTAAAAGTTTAAACTCTCCAGTGTGATCGCTTCTTCATGGAAAAACATGAACACAGTCTTTACAGGAAACAAACTTAAATATGGCTTTTTGGTAAAGAATTTTCTATATTATTTGAATGAATTAAAAACAAAATATTAAATGTACCACCTCTGCTAATGACGTTTTTATTTCAATACATTAAAGTAAATAAACAAGTTTGTTTCCTGTATTTACTCGCTTACTTTAATGTGGAAAATCAACGATCGGGGTGCACAAACTTTTGCATTTGACTCTACATACACGCTCTATAATGCATGTAACGTATCTACAGGTTCTTATATACAAATACAGCGGGAGTTTAGCGAGTTAGCAGGTTAGATTCATGCTATATTTATGAGCTAGCATTCCACCTGAATGAAACACACTTTATCTTTGTGTATAATATTATTATCTTATATAAACGAAGGAACGCATGTTTAAGGTGCTACCCTAACATTCTATATCATATTTATACTGTTAGTCGTTGTTGTGCTATGAGAATTATTCCCTATGTTAATATCACACATTCTGAGTGCTGCAGCCAGGGGGCGCTGTGGCTGTAGCAGCTGTACAGAGTGAGTGTGTTTATCTCCTGTTTGTCATGACAGAGCAGTTTAATACAGTAAAGAGATTCATGCCACGTCATCACGTTTACCCTGACAACAAACATTCATTCACTGTTTTACCACCGCTTTATCCTGGTCAGGGTCACGGTGGATGCAGTTCACTGGGCAAAAAGTGGGTGCAACTTTATCACAGGACAAACACACACACACACACACACACACACACACACACACACACACACACACACACACACACACACACACACCTCTAGGGGGCATTTTAGTATCTCCAATTTATCATGACTGCACGTTTTTGTACTGTGGGAGGAAACCCACACAGACACAGGGAGAACATGCAAAACTCCACACAGAAAGCACCCAAGACATTCTTGCTGTGAAGCGACACTGCTACCGACCGAGCCGCCGTGCCAGTCTGACAATAAACAGTGAGAGAGAAACTGATTAGATCTGAGTGATGTGGTGAGTGCTGATGTTCACGGTGAGGTGAGAATAAACGTCAGGATGATACACCGGGCGGAGCTGGAACTGGTATGTGTGTGTTTATGTACTGGAACTGATTCTGAAGATCAAACGTTACAGATCTGATGATGAAACGTCATGATTTTTGTCTTTTGCTTCTTTTTCCTTCATCTGCAAAAACAGAAAAATCAAAGAAATCATTAGAAATATTAATTTAATTAATTTAATATTAATTTCAGCAAACATTAAATCTAACACATGATTCTACATAAAGGATCCGGATCCGTGTAGAACCAAATATTTAATACATTTATTCACTGTTTTACCTCCAATTTATCCTGGTCAGGGTCACAGTGGGTCTGATTCACTGAGTGAAAGGTAGGAAACACCTCGGACAGGTCACCACTCCACACACACACACACACACACACACACACACACACACACACACACACACACACACACACTCCTAGGGTGCAATTTAGTGTCTCCAGTTCCTCACTTGCACGTCTTTGTACTGTGGGAGGAAACCGGAGCTCCCGAAGGAAACCCACACATACACGGGGAGAACATGCTAAACTCCACACAGAAAGGACCCGGACCGCCCCACCTGGGAACTGAACCCAGGACCTTCCTGCTGTGAGGCGACAGTGCTACCCACACCGTGCTGCCGTTATTTAATACACATTAATAATAATGTAAGAAAATGACTAGTCTGAACACGGTGGTGTGGGTGGTGCAGCAGAAAGTGAACCTCAGATCCAGGGTTCGAATCACGTCAGGGAGGTTATTTATTCACGCTCTCCTCTCTAGATGTTTCCGTCTGTATGAATGCGTGGGTGCGCTCACCTCTCCTCTTTATTTGGTGTTCAGGGGGTTCGAAGGCTGTTTCGGTTGAAGTACGTTTTTATTGCAGTCTCCATTCCTGGTGCCGTGATGCATTATGGGATACGCCACGTGACCCGTCAGATCCAGCAGGTCCTCCAGCGCGTTACTGCGAGCGTTATTCACCGCATTCTGAACTTCAGCCACCGGAGAGAACTTGGGGATGGAGACCAGCTCCTCCTTACACACGGGGCTGATGGGAAACCAGACCAATACAAGGGGCGGCTCATTCATTCACTCATCTAATTAATAATGAATATGATCATTAACCTCACCTGACCTCCATCGACTGCACCTCCTTCCTGGCTCCGCCTCTTTTCCCTGGAGACTCCAGGTGACTAGGCGGGGGCGGGATTTGTGATACAGGAAGTGGGCTAAAGGGGGCCAGGCTACCCAAAGTGGTTTTTGATGTTACCTGTGATGACCCTATGATGTCGGTCTTCACCTGCGGGTTTACATGGATGTACACCTGTTTGGAGGCGGGGCTTATCAGCAGGTTTTTTACGTGCTGAAACGGAGAGATTTGCACCCGGCCGCTCACCTGCTCTGGGGCGTGACCCGTCACCTGCTGGGAGGCGGGACTTTTTACCTGTTCGTAGGCGGGGTTCCTCACATGGCTGTTGGGATGCTGATTGGTGTTCACCTGTTGAAAGGTGTGTTCAGATTTCAGTTGATCAGAGGGAGATTTTATCACCTGGTTGTTCATTTGTGGAGAGGCAGGGCTTTTCACCTGTGGAGAGGCAGGGCTTTTCACCTGTGGAGAGGCGGGGCTTTTCACCTGCCCGGTGCCTTGTAAGGAGGCGGGGCTTTTAATTAGTTCATTAGTTTTCATCTGAGGAGAGGCGGGGCTTTTCACCTGTGGAGAGGTGGGGCTTTTCACCTGCCCGGTGCCTTGTAAGGAGGCAGGGCTTTTCATTAGTTCAGAGGCGGGAGATTTCAGCTGCAAAAAGTCACTTTTTATCTGGCCATTTGCAGTTTGGGGGGCAGGGCTTATCACCTGATCAGAGGCGGGACTTTTCACCTGTTCAGAGGCGGGGCTTTTCACCCATGGAGAGGCCAGGGTTTTAATCTGATCAGAGAGACTTTTCATCTGAGGAGAGGCGGGGCTTTTCATCTGAGGAGAGGCGAGGCTTTTCATCTGAGGAGAGGCGGGGCTTTTCACCTGCTCAGAGGCGGAACTTTTCACCTGTTCAGAGGCGGGGCTTTTAATCTGTGGTGAGGCGGGGCTTTTTTTTTGCTGAGAGGCGGGGCTTTTCACCTGTGGGGAGGCAGGACTTTTCACCTGTTGAGAGGCGGGGCTTTTCATCTGTGGTGAGGTGGGGCTCCTTACCTGTTCAAAGGAGGGGCTTTTTATCTGCTGAGAGGCGGGGCTTTTCACCTGTTCAGAGGCGGGGCTCCTTACCTGTTCAAAGGAGGGGCTTTTTACCTGTTCAAAAGAGGGGCTCTTTACCTGATCAGGGGCGGGGCTTTTCACCTGTGGAGAGGCAGGACTTTTCACCTGTTCAAAGGAGGGGCTTTTTAGCTGATCAAGGGCAGGGCTTTTCACCTGCGGAGAGGCGGAACTTTTCGTCTGTGGAGAGGCAGGACTTTTCACCTGTTCAAAGGAGGGGCTTTTTAGCTGATCAAGGGCAGGGCTTTTCACCTGCGGAGAGGCGGAACTTTTCGTCTGTGGAGAGGCTGGGCTTTTTACTTGTGGATAGGCGGGGCTTTTTACCCGATCAGAGGCAGGGCTTTTCATCTGTGAAGAGGCGGGATTTTTCACCTGTTCAGAGGCGGGGCTTTTCACCTGCGGAGAGGCGGGACTTTTCACCTGTTCAAAGGAGGGGCTTTTCATCTGTGGAGAGGCGGGACTTTTCACCTGTTCAAAGGAGGGGCTTTTCATCTGTGGAGAGGCGGGACTTTTCACCTGTTCAAAGGAGGGGCTTTTCATCTGTGGAGAGGCGGGACTTTTCACCTGTTCAAAGGAGGGGCTTTTCATCTGTGGAGAGGCGGGACTTTTCACCTGTTCAAAGGAGGGGCTTTTCACCTGTGGAGAGGCGGGACTTTTCACCTGTTCAAAGGAGGGGCTTTTCATCTGTGGAGAGGCAGGACTTTTCACCTGTTCAAAGGAGGGGCTTTTTAGCTGATCAAGGGCAGGGCTTTTCACCTGCGGAGAGGCGGAACTTTTCGTCTGTGGAGAGGCTGGGCTTTTTACTTGTGGATAGGCGGGGCTTTTTACCCGATCAGAGGCAGGGCTTTTCATCTGTGAAGAGGCGGGACTTTTCACCTGTTCAAAGGAGGGGCTTTTCACCTGTGGAGAGGCGGGACTTTTCACCTGTTCAAAGGAGGGGCTTTTCATCTGTGGAGAGGCAGGACTTTTCACCTGTTCAAAGGAGGGGCTTTTTAGCTGATCAAGGGCAGGGCTTTTCACCTGCGGAGAGGCGGAACTTTTCGTCTGTGGAGAGGCTGGGCTTTTTACTTGTGGATAGGCGGGGCTTTTTACCCGATCAGAGGCAGGGCTTTTCATCTGTGAAGAGGCGGGATTTTTCACCTGTTCAGAGGCGGGGCTTTTCACCTGCGGAGAGGCGGGACTTTTCACCTGTTCAAAGGAGGGGCTTTTCATCTGTGGAGAGGCGGGACTTTTCACCTGTTCAAAGGAGGGGCTTTTCACCTGTGGAGAGGCGGGACTTTTCACCTGTTCAAAGGAGGGGCTTTTCACCTGCGGAGAGGCGGGACTTTTCACCTGTTCAAAGGAGGGGCTTTTCATCTGTGGAGAGGCGGGACTTTTCACCTGTTCAAAGGAGGGGCTTTTCATCTGTGGAGAGGCGGGACTTTTCACCTGTTCAAAGGAGGGGCTTTTCATCTGTGGAGAGGCGGGACTTTTCACCTGTTCAAAGGAGGGGCTTTTCACCTGTGGAGAGGCAGGACTTTTCACCTGTTCAAAGGAGGGGCTTTTCATCTGTGGAGAGGCGGGACTTTTCACCTGTTCAAAGGAGGGGCTTTTCACCTGTGGAGAGGCGGGACTTTTCACCTGTTCAAAGGAGGGGCTTTTCATCTGTGGAGAGGCGGGACTTTTCACCTGTTCAAAGGAGGGGCTTTTCATCTGTGGAGAGGAGGGACTTTTCACCTGTTCAGAGGCAGGGCTTTTCACCTGTGGAGAGGCGGGACTTTTCACCTGTGGAGAGGCGGGGCTTTTCACCTGTTCAGAGGCGGGGCTTTTCACCTGCGGAGAGGCGGGGCTTTTCAGTTGTGGGGAGACGGGGCTTTTCACTTGTTCAGAGGCGGGGCTTTTCATCTGTGAAGAGGCGGGACTTTTCACCTGTGGGGAGGCGGGGCTTTTTACTTGTGTAGAGGTGGGGCTTTTTACCTGTTCAGAGGCGGGGCTTTTCACTTGTGTAGAGGCGGGGCTTTTCACCTGTGGGGAGGCGGGGCTTTTCACCTGTTCAGAGGCGGGGCTTTTCACCTGTGGGGAGGTGGGGCTTTTCACCTGTTCAGAGGCGGGGCTTTTCACCTGTGGGGAGGTGGGGCTTTTCACCTGTTCAGAGGTGGGGCTTTTCACCTGTGGGGAGGCGGGGCTTTTCACCTGTGGGGAGGCGGGGCTTTTCACCTGTGGTGAGGCGGGGCTTTTCACCTGTGGTGAGGCGGGGCTTTTCACCTGTGGTGAGGTGGGGCTTTTCATCGGGCCGTTGTTCTGCTGGGATGTAGGACTTCTCACCTGTCCCTCATGTTCCTGTTTCTTCACCTGAGTGTGCACTGTGCTGCTCACCTGTGCAGGTGGGTGTAGTTTCCTCTCTGTGCTCTCCTGCCTGCTGATTGGTGTGGGTGGGTGTAGCCTCACCTGTCCATTATAACAAACACTACAATAATGTTATGAGTTTATATTCCTATTTTAATGTAAAGAGAATCTAATGGATTTAATTATTTGTATTTGTGTATAAAATTATTAGTATCCGCTGGTTTGGGGAGCAGAGCGCACCTGTCCGTTGGTGGGCGGAGCTTTCACCTCACCAGTCACCTCTGAGCTCACTTGAATTTCACCTGAAACAACACAAATCTGCTGCATCACACCAGACAGGATTTAATTGTTATTATTACTATGGATACCCAGATCCCCCCCCCCCCCCCCGGCCCCGCCCTCTGGATGAACCATGTATTAATGAGAGTGTTCTTCTCACCTGGAGGAGAGAGTGATTGTGACGGGGGAGACTGAAGCTCCTGAACGTCCTCGTTCTGTCAATACAATCAATAATTAATCATTTTTTATTATTTCATCATTAATAACACCAGTGCACCTCAACATCAGAAAACCTCCACCAGTAAAACCAGTAAACCGTCCTGTGTTCTGGTGCTGGGACAGAAACAATCACTGAGGTGTTTTGGTACCTTCAGCTCTCCACTGTTGGTCCTCGTCCTCTTCATGATCTCCTCAATCCTCTACAAACACACAACAGTGAGGATGATGATGGTACAAAGATGATGGTGCAGTGATGATGATGATGATGATGATAGTGCAGTGGTGCAGTAATGATGATGATGGTGCAGTGATGATGATGATGGTGCAGTGATGATGATGATGATGATGGAACAGTGATGATGATGATGATGGTACAGTGATGATGATGATGGTGCAGTGATGATGATAGTGCAGTGGTGCAGTAATGATGATGATGGTGCAGTGATGATGATGATGGTGCAGTGATGATGATGATGATGGTACAGTGATGATGATGATGGTGCAGTGATGATGATGATGGTGCAGTGATGATGGTGCAGTGATGATGATGATGGTGCAGTGATGATGATGATGATGGTGCAGTGATGATGGTACAGTGATGATGGTGCAGTGATGATGATGATGGTGCAGTGATGATGGTGCAGTGATGATGATGATGATGGTACAGTGATGATGATGATGATGGTGCAGTGATGATGATGGTGCAGTGATGATGGTGCAGTGATGATGATGATGATGGTGCAGTGATGATGATGATGATGGTGCAGTGATGATGGTACAGTGATGATGGTGCAGTGATGATGATGATGGTGCAGTGATGATGGTGCAGTGATGATGATGATGGTGCAGTGATGATGATGATGATGGTGCAGTGATGATGGTACAGTGATGATGGTGCAGTGATGATGGTGCAGTGATGATGATGATGGTGCAGTGATGATGATGATGATGGTACAGTGATGATGATGATGATGGTGCAGTGATGATGATGATGGTACAGTGATGATGATGATGATGGTGCAGTGATGATGATGATGATGGTGCAGTGATAATGGTACAGTGATGATGGTGCAGTGATGATGATGATGATGGTGCAGTGATGATGGTGCAGTGATGATGATGATGATGATGGTGCAGTGATAATGGTACAGTGATGATGGTGCAGTGATGATAGTGCAGGGGTTTTTGTATCTGTTGGTCCTGGATTTTGTAAAGTTGCTTTGAGACAATGTATATTGTAAAAAGCGCTATATAAATAAAGTTGACTTGACTTGACTTGACATGATGATGATGATGGTGCAGTGATGATGGTACAGTGATGATGATGATGATGGTGCAGTGATGATGGTACAGTGATGATGATGATGGTACAGTGATGATGGTGCAGTGATGATGATGATGATGATGGTGCAGTGATGATGGTACAGTGATGATGGTGCAGTGATGATGATGATGGTGCAGTGATGATGGTACAGTGATGATGTTGCAGTGATGATGATGGTGCAGTGATGATGGTACAGTGATGATGGTGCAGTGATGATGATGATGGTGCAGTGATGATGGTACAGTGATGATGGTGCAGTGATGATGATGATGGTACAGTGATGATGATGATGGTGCAGTGATGATGGTACAGTGATGATGGTGCAGTGATGATGATGATGATGATGATGGTGCAGTGATGATGGTACAGTGATGATGGTGCAGTGATGATGATGGTGCAGTGATGATGATGATGGTGCAGTGATGATGGTACAGTGATGATGGTGCAGTGATGATGATGATGATGGTGCAGTGATGATGGTACAGTGATGATGGTGCAGTGATGATGATGATGGTGCAGTGATGATGATGATGATGGTGCAGTGATGATGGTACAGTGATGATGGTGCAGTGATGATGATGATGGTGCAGTGATGATGATGATGATGGTGCAGTGATGATGGTACAGTGATGATGGTGCAGTGATGATGATGATGGTACAGTGATGATGATGATGGTGCAGTGATGATATTTGAACCTTTTTCCTCTGTTGTCTCTCCTGCACCTCCTGCTGCTGCATCAGATCTCGTTTCTGCTTCTGACGAACCTCCACCTCCCTCTTCTGTAACACACACACACACACACACACACACACACACAGTACACACACAAAGTACACACAAAGTACACACACACACACACATTTTTGTGAGGTGAGGTGGAAACCAGTATAAACACTCCAGGAGAGATGCTCATCAGTACTGAGCGATGGTGGTAGATCATTACTGATGGTTCTGTGTGTAATTCTGAAATAATGAACCTGAATCTCCAGCTTGTCCTGCGGGTCCTTCTCTTCATCCTGACGTTCCTTCCTGTTCCTCTGCTCCTCTTCCTGTTTCTGCTGCTGCTGAAGTTTCAGTCTTAAACAGTGAAAGATGAGACGTTAACTAACCACCTGCTCACATTTCCCAGAATTCATTGTGCAGGTTTATTCTGTGTCTGTAAAGCAGGAATAAAACATCAGGTCGTGTCCCAAATAACTGCAGTAACACACCTCACTCACTGGGAACAGCATATTTACAGCACAGCCACACCCTGAGCTCAGCTCCACTCAACAGCTCTGGGATGAACCGGAACATCGACTGAGAGACATTAAAATATTAAGTGACTAAAATAAAGGTGATACCTCTCCTGTTCTTTCTGCAGGTGAGAGAGACGCCGCCGCTCCGCTAACAGACGAGACGCTTCATCAGAATCCGCCGTTACTGCAGCAACTGGAGACAAAATAAATCAAGCCGAAATCATTTCTACACGTGATTACACTTCTGTACCAGGAACTAGTTTAGTAGTACTGGGTTAGTAAAACAGTAGTACTGGTTTAGAAGTACTGGTTTAGTAGTACTGGGTTAGTAGTACTGGTTTAGTCAAACAGTAGTACTGGTTTAGTAGTACTGGGTTAGTAGTACTGGTTTAGTAATACTGGGTTAGTAGTACTGGTTTAGTAAAACAGTAGTACTGGTTTAGAAGTACTGGTTTAGTAGTACTGGGTTAGTAGTACTGTTTCAGTAAAACAGTAGTACTGGGTTAGTAGTACTGTGTTAGTAGTACTGGGTTAGTAGTACTGGTTTAGTAAAACAGTAGTACTGGGTTAGTAGTACTGGGTTAGTAGTACTGGGTTAGTAGTACTGGTTTAGTAAAACAGTAGTACTGGTTTAGAAGTACTGGTTTAGTAGTACTGGGTTAATAGTACTGGTTTAGTAAAACAGTAGTACTGGTTTAGAAGTACTGGGTTAGTAGTACTGGGTTAGTAGTACTGGTTTAGTAAAACAGTAGTACTGGGTTAGTAGTACTGGGTTAGTAGTACTGGGTTAGTAGTACTGGTTTAGTAAAACAGTAGTACTGGTTTAGAAGTACTGGTTTAGTAGTACTGGGTTAATAGTACTGGTTTAGTAAAACAGTAGTACTGGTTTAGTAGTACTGGGTTAGTAGTACTGGTTTAGTAATACTGGGTTAGTAGTACTGGTTTAGTAAAACAGTAGTACTGGTTTAGAAGTACTGGGTTAGTAGTACTGGGTTAGTAGTACTGTTTTAGTAAAACAGTGGTACTGGTTTAGTAGTACTGGGTTAGTAGTACTGGTTTAGTAAAACAGTAGTACTGGTTTAGAAGTACTGGTTTAGTAGTACTGGTTTAGTAAAACAGTAGTACTGGTTTAGTAGTACTGGGTTAGTAGTACTGGTTTAGTAAAACAGTAGAACTAATTTAGTAGTACTGGGTTAGTAGTACTGGGTTAGTAGTACTGGTTTAGTAAAACAGTAGTACTGGTTTGAAGTACTGTTTTAGTAGTACTGGGTTAGTAGTACTGGTTTAGTAAAACAGTAGTACTGGTTTAGTAGTACTGGGTTAGTAGTACTGGTTTAGTAAAACAGTAGAACTAGTTTAGTAGTACTGGGTTAGTAGTACTGGGTTAGTAGTACTGGTTTAGTAAAACAGTAGTACTGGTTTAGTAGTACTGATTTAGTAAAACAGTAGTACTGGTTTAGTAGTACTGATTTAGTAGTACTGGGTTAGTAGTACTGGTTTAGTAAAAGAGTAGAACTAGTTTAGTAGAGGCCGGGTGTCTCTCTCACCCGTGTTCCTGCCTGCAGTACCCTCAGTACCTGAGCGGTTCTCGTGTGTTTCGGACCCGCTGTTCCTCGGACCGTGGTTTGCTGCTCGACCCTTTATGGGGGTTGATGGTGCACTGGGGGGTTTAGGGGTTCCTCTCTCGGAGGGTTTGATTCCGGGCGTGTCCACTCTCCCAGGTTCCTCAGGTTTTGTGGGTTTTTTACCTGCAGGGTCAGAAACTAGAACTCGTTTGTCGTTGGGTCGGTGTCTCAGAGGGGATGATGGGTAATGGTGTACTGGAACAGGAGACTGAGTACGACCTCTAGAAGTCACACACACATAAACACACACACACACACATAATGTTAGAAATGAAAGAAATCATTTGTTTTGTATGATACATTTTGATAAAATAAAGGATTATATGGCTGTGTGTGTATGTGTGTTTGTGTGTGTGTTAGTGTATGTGTGTGTGTTAGTGTATGTGTGTATATGTGTGTGTGTATATGTGTGTGTGTGTTAGTGTGTGTGTGTGTGTGTGTGTGTGTGTACTTTGATGATGAGTGTTTGATGATGTCAGCAGGAGATCGGTCTCGTCTTACAGGAGATCCAGTCGTGATTCTTCCTGTGTGTGATCTCTCCTTCTGTAAACACAGCAGGAATCACATCATCTAACCCTCGGCCCAAACACGGACGAGATCAAATATCAGAACCCCCCCCTAACCCTAACCCTAACCCCCCCCCCCCCACAAAATAAATAAATAAACAATATCAGGAATAATAAATAAGTATAATAAGTAAAATATCAGGAATAAACCCTTTATGGTAACACCTATCCTGTCTCATAATGAATCACATCACAGCTTCCAGCCCAATCGGACCCAGAAATGCTCCTCCTCCCCCTCCTGACCTTTGGGGTGTTGGGGGCTGAATTTGCCCCGGCACTCGTCCCCCTGGCACGCCGGCGGCTGGGTGATCCTCGGTACGGTGACCTGTGAGGACTGGATAGAACTGAGGAGAGAGAAGAGACGTCCATCATGAAACGTGTGAGTGTGGTGATGTGGTGCAGATGTTCTGTTCATGTTCTGTTGGGCTCATGGGAGTTTTACTGATCTGCAACGGAACCACAGCGGAACTACAGTGGAACCAAAGCAGAACCACAGGGGAACCACAGGGGAACCACAGAGGAACCTTGTTGATCTCTTACTTTAATGAGGGTTTGAGCTTTAAATCAGAGTGATGCTATAAGAGGTTTGTGCTTTTGTTTTGTCCCCTAATTTCCCTCCAATTTAGTCGTATCCAATTCCCTTGTGGTATTTCCCCTCTACTGCTGCAGACCTCCACTTCTGACTGAGGAGGGTCGTGACTAACACACACACCCTCCAACATGTGTGCAGTACCAACCGCTTCTTTTCACCTGCACCAGGGTTCATACGGAGATCCGTATCGTGCTCAGAGAGTCACGGATCAATCTACGTTATCCCCAGCAGAGGGCGTAACTGCAGCAGTTATGCGCAATCACTCCGGCATCCAACCCTCAGACACGCCGATCATTGTCCGTGTAGGTGCTCGGCCAAAAACTCTCATGAGTGAAGTGTGTGTGTGTGTGTGTGTGTGTGATATCTGCACGACAACATCTTGTTAGTTGTTAGGAAACACAACACACACTAATAAACACCACAATAACAACACACTACATGCGAATATGCGTCAGTCACAGTAGAGGGGCGGGGCTGAGAGGCGGCTGGGCTTCATACCATTGCCTGATTCGTTGACAGCAGAAGAGTGAGCCATGGGGTCATGGGGAAGGGCGGAGTCACCTGGGTATCGGGGAGTGGAGGGATGGCAGTGCCAGGGCAGAGAGAGCAGAGGGTTACGGTCAAGCAGGAGTGTGTGTGTGTGTAAGTGTATGTGTGTGTAGGTGTAGATGCCACATACTGTGTGTGTATGTGTGTGTAGGTGTGTATATGTGTGTGTATATATATGTGTGTGTATATGTGTGTGTATATGTGTGTGTATATGTGTGTGTATATGTGTGTGTATATGTGTGTGTATATGTGTGTGTATGTGTGTGTGTATATGTGTGTGTATGTGTGTGTGTGTATATGTGTGTATATGTGTGTGTATATATGTGTGTGTGTGTATATGTGTGTGTTTGTGTGTATATGTGTGTGTTTGTGTGTGTATATATGTGTGTATATGTGTGTGTATATGTGTGTGTATATGTGTGTGTATATGTGTGTGTATGTGTGTGTGTGTATATGTGTGTATATGTGTGTGTATATATGTGTGTGTGTGTATATGTGTGTGTTTGTGTGTATATGTGTGTGTTTGTGTGTGTATATATGTGTGTATATGTGTGTGTGTATATATGTGTGTATATATGTGTGTGTATATACGTATGTGTGTGTGTATGTGTGTATGTGTATGTGTGTGTATATGTGTGTATATGTGTGTGTGTATATATGTGTGTATATATGTGTGTGTATATATGTGTGTGTGTATATGTGTGTATATGTGTGTGTATATATGTGTGTATGTGTGTATATGTGTGTGTGTATATATGTGTGTGTATATATGTGTGTGTGTATATGTGTGTATATGTGTGTGTATATACGTATGTGTGTGTGTATATGTGTGTGTGTATACAGTGTATCACAAAAGTGAGTACACCCCTCACATTTCTGCAAATATTTTATTATATCTTTTCATGGGACAACACTATAGAAATAAAACTTGGATATAACTTAGAGTAGTCAGTGTACAGCTTGTATAGCAGTGTAGATTTACTGTCTTCTTAAAATAACTCAACACACAGTCATTAATGTCTAAATAGCTGGCAACATAAGTGAGTACACCCCACAGTGAACATGTCCAAATTGTGCCCAAAGTGTCAATATTTTGTGTGACCACCATTATTATCCAGCACTGCCTTAACCCTCCTGGGCATGGAATTCACCAGAGCTGCACAGGTTGCTACTGGAATCCTCTTCCACTCCTCCATGATGACATCACGGAGCTGGTGGATGTTAGACACCTTGAACTCCTCCACCTTCCACTTGAGGATGCGCCACAGGTGCTCAATTGGGTTTAGTCCATCACCTTCACCTTCAGCTTCCTCAGCAAGGCAGTTGTCATCTTGGAGGTTGTGTTTTGGGTCGTTATCCTGTTGGAAAACTGCCATGAGGCCCAGTTTTCGAAGGGAGGGGATCATGCTCTGTTTCAGAAAGTCACAGTACATGTTGGAATTCATGTTTCCCTCAATGAACTGCAGCTCCCCAGTGCCAGCAACACTCATGCAGCCCAAGACCATGATGCTACCACCACCATGCTTGACTGTAGGCAAGATACAGTTGTCTTGGTACTTCTCACCAGGGCGCCGCCACACATGCTGGACACCATCTGAGCCAAACAAGTTTATCTTGGTCTCGTCAGACCACAGGGCATTCCAGTAATCCATGTTCTTGGACTGCTTGTCTTCAGCAAACTGTTTGCGGGCTTTCTTGTGCGTCAGCTTCCTTCTGGGATGACGACCATGCAGACCGAGTTGATGCAGTGTGCGGCATATGGTCTGAGCACTGACAGGCTGACCTCCCACGTCTTCAACCTATGCAGCAATGCTGGCAGCACTCATGTGTCTATTTTTTAAAGCCAACCTCTGGATATGACGCCGAACACGTGGACTCAACTTCTTTGGTCGACCCTGGTGAAGCCTGTTCCGAGTGGAACCTGTCCTGGAAAACCGCTGTATGACCTTGGCCACCATGCTGTAGCTCAGTTTCAGGGTGTTAGCAATCTTCTTATAGCCCAGGCCATCTTTGTGGAGAGCAACAATTCTATTTCTCACATCCTCAGAGAGTTCTTTGCCATGAGGTGCCATGTTGAATATCCAGTGGCCAGTATGAGAGAATTGTACCCAAAACACCAAATTTAACAGCCCTGCTCCCCATTTACACCTGGGACCTTGACACATGACACCAGGGAGGGACAACGACACATTTGGGCACAATTTGGACATGTTCACTGTGGGGTGTACTCACTTATGTTGCCAGCCATTTAGACATTAATGGCTGTGTGTTGAGTTATTTTCAGAAGACAGTAAATCTACACTGCTATACAAGTTGTACACTGACTACTCTAAGTTATATCCAAGTTTCATGTCTATAGTGTTGTCCCATGAAAAGATATAATGAAATATTTGCAGAAATGTGAGGGGTGTACTCACTTTTGTGATACACTGTATGTGTGTATATATGTGTGTGTATATGTGTGTGTATATATGTGTGTGTATATGTGTGTATATATGTGTGTGTATATGTGTGTGTATATATGTGTGTGTGTACATAAACTCTCTCATTTCTGCCCTCCTAATTCATGTCATCTTTGCATTAATTCATTCACTCTCTCACCCTCTCTCTCTCAACCTCTCTCTCTCTCTCTCTCTCTCTCTCTCTCTCTCTCTCACAGTACTCACCGGGCCCCCCGTTGGCCCCCCATGTCCAGCGTTTGTTCCTGTTCTCCAGCTGTAAGCTTCTCTCCAGTGATTTTCTCATCAGAGCTTCCAGACGTTCCTGCACCAGCAACACGTCACCGAATCACCTCATTTATTCATCAGTTCATTAATTAATTTATTCATTCATTCAATCATTAATTTATTACTACATGAGGAAATGAACGAGGAGATCAGTCTCTGTCGTGACCTTCATTACCGACTGTGTGTGAGATCAGTCTGACCTTCTCCTCCTCGAGCTGCTGCCTCCTCTTCTCCTCCACCGCGGCCCTGCGCTGCTCCTCCTTCAGCTTCTGCTCCTCTAAACGCCTCCACCGCTCCTCCCTGCTCCTCTCGTACTGCAGCTGAGCTCGACGCTCCTTCTCCAGGATCATCTGCTCTCTCATCGCTGATAATCAATAATCAATAATCAATCATCACCACCATCAACATCCACGCACTGGAACACTCAGACCATGAAGCGTCTCTCACCCAGACTCCTCTCTCTCTCCTCTCGCCTCTCCCTCGCCAGTCTCATCCTGTCGTCTGTTTTGAGGAAACCCTCCAGACCTGCAGGAGGAGGAGAAGAGGGCATCAGAACATTCACAACCAGGCAGGAACCTCCATATAGGAGCAGAGGAACCTCACAGAGGAACCTCCATACAGGTACCCGGTGGAGTTCCAGAATGACACTAACACAAATGTTGACTCTTCCACTGTGCAGATTTGTGCCCCTTCAGTGTAAAGAGCATTTAGAAGGTCAGGTGTTGGTGTTAGAGGAGAAGGCCCGGCTCACAGTGAGCGTTCCAATTCACCCCATGAGCTGTTGGGTGGGGTTGAGTTCCTCCACCTCAGTGCCCATCATGAACTTATTTCTTCTCACACCTCAGTATATTGGGCGGGACCTGTGAGGGCCACGCCCGTTCCTGTGCTGTGAGCTGAAATACCTTCCACATCCTCCAGAATCACCACAGACTATACCTACACTGATTATCTGGCTGGTTGCTGCTATTGGCCGGAAGACGAACAGGTGAAGCGTGCCCATTGGTCAGAAGCCTTCTCTCAGGAGCGGAGGGCGGAGTCAGAGATTCAGCTATAGAAACAGATAGATCGTTTATGTTAGAAATCTTAATAAACTGATGATAAATGTGACCATGACCACTATATAAACTTTAAATAGGCATAATCAAACTAGCCCTATTTATATGGACACAGAGAAGTCATTAGCTGTAGTTATTTATCATGAGGAGGTGATGAAACCACACAGAACTTCTACATCATCACATTAATCACCATCAGACCGTCTGATTAGTTTTGACTCGGCAGATTTTTATATAAATTAAATATAAATTAAATCTTTCAGTCACAGAAGAAGAAGAGTTTCAGAAGTGATTAAGATCTGAAGTGTGTTTATTAGTTCTGTTCACTATATCATAGTGCACTGCGTTTCTCTAAATGCGGTTTGGGACGCGACCCATTTACTGTAAGTCCCGTTATCTATCCAGCACTGCTCCAGGTTGCCACGACCATCCGTTTCACGCATCCCGTTTACCTGAACTGTGTCTCACCTGGTGATGCTGCTGCACCTGTGACCCCGGGCTCTGCAGCCCCCGCGCTCTTAACCACCTTCCTGTTTACTGGAGAGTCACCCTCCCGGTTCATGGTTGCCAGATTGCAGGGATTCTCTGTCCTGCTCAGCTTTAAAACCCCTCCCTGCTATTAATTAAACTAGTAACTAATAAAATGACGTTAATTTAGAATAAATCACCATAAAAACGCGCCAGGAAACAAAATTATCAACAAATCCACGAATTTAAATATCTAAGAAGTGAAGGCCATTGTTATAGTCAAAATCACAGCGCAATCTGGCAACCCGGACTGATGAACAACGCAGTGTTTTGAAGGTGAACAGAAGCGGATGACAGACCCCCAGCAGCGCGCCCTGATCAATAATCATCCCAAAACTGATCAATACAAATAATCTGCTTCAGATCCGACCAGGTAAATCAGAATAAATCCTGAAACCCGCGGCTCCGGATCGCCCGCACTGATACCAGATACTGCTGATGCTGCTGCCGGGAGCGCGCATTGTCAGGACTGCGGGGCGCGCACGCTTCGTGACGTCATGTATATATACACACATATATATATATATATATATATCAGGATTTATTTATATATATATATATATATATATACACCCCACCGTGCCTACAATAACGTCCCGGGTATAACAGCCTCCGCTCCGAGTATGAGTGTGTCTGTAGGAATTTGTACCCCTTCAGCCAAGAGCACTGATGTTAAGATAAGAAGGCCTGTCTCACACGTCCCGATTCATCCCAAAAGTGTTGAGTGGGGTGGAGATCAGGGCTCTGTGCAACCTGAAATATCTTGTGTGTGTGAGTGGGTTCTGGTGGGGTCGAGAATGTGATGAGCCTCAAAAACAGTGTTAGTGGACAATAAATGTTAAAATTTAACACCCCACTGCAAACATCAACATGAGAGGTCAGAACATTGTGAGTGTAGTGATTATGTTTGCTTAATTATTATTTTATTTATAGTTTTTTTTCCCCTAGAAGCCCAAACCTTTTTATTTACTGTTCAGTTTCTTCTCAGTCAGAAGATCTCAAGCTTAAAACATTTAAGTTTTAAATAGAATTAAAATACACAAGATAATTTTATCCCTGATCATGTTCAGGCGTCGACTCAGACTGGCTGCTGTTTCCTCCTCGTGATGCTCCCATCATTAAGCGACTACGGTGGGACACAAGACGATTTTATAATGTAAATAAAAACAGAATTAATACAAAAAATATTTCACTTAACCCATAAAAAGTTTTGTAAAATGGGTTTCAGTGTTTGAAAGGTTCCACAGTGAGCAGGTGAGTCGATACCAGGTGAAGGAATCATGATCGGCTATAAAAGGATCCACCTGGATCAAGATCAGTCTGTACAAGCAATGATGGGGCGTGGCTCACCACTGTGTTCCAAACTTCATCAGAGAATCAATCAGCTTAAAAGGAACATACTACAAATTATTTATATCGTTCACCATCTACCGTACATAACATTGTAAAAGGATTCAGGAAATCTGGAGAGTGTCTGTGTAGAGCAAAACTGCATAAGAAAAGTCATGATACTGTGATAAATATAAATACAGCCACGTGGGCTCAGGAGTGCTTCAGAAAACCATTGTTACTTAACACAGGCCACCGTTGCATGAAGAAATGCTGAAAACCTGTAACTCTATTACACACACAGAGAGAGTCGAACATCAAGTCGAGTGCCGCGCTGCTGCTGTCTTCTCTAAAGCAACGAAGCAAATTACAGTTATAAATGTTCCTGTAACACACGACTGGAAACACGTCATAAATACGAGTTATTAACCCGGAACTAATCACAGGAACTAAACACAGGAACTAAACACAGGAACTAATCACAGGAACTAAACACAGGAACTAATCACAGGAACTAAACACAGGAGCCGTGTGTTGTGTAATAAGAATATTTTAATGCTGACGCGTCTCACATGTTTCAGGAACAGAAAAACAAAACAAACGTCCGACACTCGATATTATTTCATGAATAAATTCAGTAGAAAAACGTCGAGAGCTTTTAGAGTTCTGATCAAACTCCCGTCTGGAACCGACGCAGGTTCGGACGTGACGTGTGCAGCAGAACCGGCGGAGACCGAACCGTGGCGAGTGAAATCCAGCTCACTCAGAAACTACCGTCGGGTCCCTGGGGGCCTCAGATGGACAGTTTACAGTGGCAGAGCTCCTTGTACATGAGGCGGCGCAGTCTGGGCATGTCCTGCTGAGAGAACGAGAACTTCCTCTCCAGCGCCAGGCACTTACAGTACTGAGAGAGAGAGAGAGAGTGTAAGAGAGGTCCGTATAGCGCATGGAGAGTCACACACCGATCTCTGTGCAGCGATGATGCCCTCTGCTGGCTGATCGATGGCGCTGCACAGAGACCCTCAGAAGCGTCACTCACCTGTAGTACGAACGCCCCGCAGTCACTGTCGTTATTCTGCCTTGCCACGTTCTACACACACACACACACACACACACACACACACACACACACACATATTAGTTCCACACCACAGCAGAACCATTAAAAGAACCATGAAATATTAAAAGGTACCATTTTGAAGAACCCCCTCCAGCCGCTGTAGAACTCCGCCCGTCCTCGCTTCATCGCCTCGGCTATCAGGTACCTCGCTACGTGCTAAAAACAACAACAAACCTCAATCGACCAATCAGATGCAGGGAGAGGACTCTCCTGGGGTGTGTGTGTGTGTGTGTTGGGGCGGGGTGTGGTACCTTGGGACAGCGGCGGTTGAGGGTTCTCTGGGAGTCGAAGTAGGTGATGGAGCGCTGAGGAACGTTCACACACACCAGAGACCAGTGAACCTCCAGGTGGATCGGGATCAGCAGGTAATGCTTCTCAAATATATCCACCTACACACACACACACACACGTTATACACACACACACATTATATACACACATATACACACACACGTTATATATACACATATACACACACACACATTATATACACACACACACACGTTATATACACACATATACACATATACACACACACGTTATATACACACATATACACATATACACACACACACGTTATATACACACACACACACACACACGTTATATACACACACATTATATACACACACACATACACACACACACACGTTATACACACACACACACGTTATATACACACATATACACACACACGTTATATACACACACACACACACTACACACACATTATATACACACACACACACACGTTATACACACACACACGTTATATACACACACATTATATACACACACACATACACACACACATACACACACACGTTATACACACACACACACGTTATATACACACATATACACATATACACACACACGTTATATACACACACACACACGTTATATACACACACATTATATACACACACACATACACACACACATACACACACACATATACACACACACGTTATACACACACACACACGTTATATACACACATATACACATTACACACACACACATTATATACACACACACATTATATACACACACACATTATATACACACACACACCTTATATACACATATACGTTATATACACACATTATACACACACACACATACACGTTATATACACACATTATACACACACACACATTATATACACACACGTTATATACACACATTATATACACACACGTTATATACACACAAATTATACACACACATTATACACACACACCACACACACATTATACACACACACACACACACACACACATCACACACACATTATATACACACACAAACATTGTACACCGATGAGCCAAAAACATTAGGACCCCCCCCCCCCCCCTTCTGTCTTAGTCAGAGTGCCCATGCATCTCCTGTCCATGGTCCAAAGCACCTACAGTCGGCCTGCAGGCATCAGAACTGGACATCCGATAGCACAGGTCACATTCGGGTCTGTCTGGGTGGATCAGAGCTGAGACAGAATGTTAGGGAGTGGTCCTAATGTTTTGGATCATGGGTGTAACTACAGACACACTTATACTAAAGACAAGAGAGCAGAATCAGAAACACAGTCAGTGTTGGACTAACGTTTTTGGTCCAGCGTTTCACTCCTTCGTATCCTTTAGTTCTCAACTTGTCATAAAAGAAGCTGTTAAAAAAGTGAACCTGAGCGAGAGAGAAACACACAATCAGATCAACAATTCTATATTAGAAATGAATTTATTAAAGCTGTAGCTCATCACTCACACTGCACCTGATACCTCCTACTGACTAACTCTAATCATAAACGTTTTATTCTGTGTGAATCTTTTTATATCTATATTCAGGATCAGACACACGACTTCAAAGCCTCAGGGTTGCCAGATCTGTCAAAAAGGTCTGATGAATGAATCCACTGAAGCTTGAAGTTCAAAAATGATTCCATTTTATAGGATTATTAGAGACCTGGCAACCTTTCAGCAGCATACCATCCAGCAGCATAAGTGCAGGTGATTAAGACCTGATCTGGTTCTGTGAGAAGAAGATTGTACACGACTGATCAGGGCAGGGATTATAGAGGTCAGTAGCTGATCTTCTGTGTGCGGGTTCGAACACGTGAGCTGCAGTTTCATGATCCCTGAACGATGGGTTAAAGTTCTTGTGCAAGATTATTGAGCAGAATCTGGTCTGATTGACCTGAACGTGGGAAGAAAGAGCCGAGTGGACGTGATGTGGAGAGTTTCAGCATCATGAAGGTACCAGCGCTCACCGTTTCAGGAGCTGCATCCATCACCAAATCTCCATACATGTTCATCACCTAGCAAACACAAGACAGCACAGGGCTCAGCTCAGACCTTCACCAGACCTTCCCCCACGTGTGTAAGGAACTCTGCTTTAATGATTGCTCACCTGGTCGTTCAGCCAGTTGCGCCCGTACAGCGTGGTCAGGTCGTCCATGGTGAGAACATGACGTTTGTAGTTGATGCTGAAGTCTCTCCTCAGGATGGAGCCACACATGCGCTGGTACGACTGCATGACCTGCTGCACCATCAGCTTCCTGACGACAGAGAGAGAGAGAGAGAGAGAGACACAGAGAGAGAGAGAGAGAGAGAGAGAGAGAGAGAGAGAGACACACAGAGAGACAGAGAGAGAGAGAGAGACAGAGAGAGAGAGAGAGAGACACAGAGAGAGAGAGAGAGAGAGAGAGAGAGAGACACACAGAGAGAGAGAGAGAGAGAGAGAGAGAGAGAGAGAGAGAGAGAGAGAGAGAGAGAGAGAGAGAGAGCGAGAGAGAGACACACACAGAGAGACACAGAGAGACACAGAGAGACACAGAGAGAGAGAGAGAGAGAGAGAGAGAGAGAGAGAGAGAGAGAGAGAGAGAGAGACACACAGAGAGACACAGAGAGACACAGAGAGAGAGAGAGAGAGAGAGAGAGAGAGAGAGAGAGACACACACAGAGAGACACAGAGAGACACAGAGAGAGAGAGAGAGAGAGAGAGAGAGAGAGAGAGAGAGAGAGAGAGAGAGACACACACAGAGAGACACAGAGAGACACAGAGAGAGAGAGAGAGAGAGAGAGAGAGAGAGAGAGAGACAGAGAGAGACACACAGAGAGACAGAGACAGAGAGAGAGAGAGAGAGAGAGAGAGAGAGAGAGAGAGAGAGAGAGAGAGAGAGAGAGAGAGAGAGAGAGACACAGAGAGACAGAGACAGAGAGAGAGAGAGAGAGAGAGAGAGAGAGAGAGAGAGAGAGAGAGAGAGAGAGAGACACAGGTGAGGGTGAGATCACTAACACGTCCAGGTACGTATAAACCCAACCTGATATCGACACTGATCTAATCAGCAATAGCTATTTTAGCATTATATAAATGTTATAGGAGCGTTATCTGAGCGTTATTTTAGAGTTATTTGAGAGCTATACGAGCAGTAAATGAGCAGTATATAAGCACAATATTAGGATTCTATAACTGTTAGATGAGAGCTATATAGGTGTTATTATAAACGTTATGTGAGCATTATTACGACCGTAATAGGAGTGTTATATGAGCATTATGTGAGCGTTATATAAGCATTGTATGGACGTTATTATGAGGTGTAGGCTTCACCTCTGTGGATGGGTGAAGTCCTGATTAAACACCGTGTGAAGTTTCTCCAGCACCTCGTCCACATGGACCGGGATCAGGCTGCCGTACTGCTGCAGGACCTCGTCCAGCATACCTGCCACACCCAGCACAAACACAATCACTCCACACACTCATCACATGATCACATGACCTCCAGGTTATCACACTGACGCTCCTCTCACCGTGCACACAGGAGATCTGCTCACTGCTCAGCTGCCTCTGTACGGGGCCCCTGTCCCCAGGGGCCGCTGGGATACAGGAGGTAGAGTTACGCCCCCCTGAGTCCTTCACGTTGGTTCTGTATCTGAAATCTCTGAAGGCTGGAAGTCGGTTTATACCGAGTGAAGCTGTGAAGAGCAGAAAACACCTCACGCTGGATTCGTTTTGCTCCTCACCTCATTCATTATTAGCATTATGAGCATTAGCATCACTGAAGCCTGAACATACGTACCAGTTACACCAGTCACTTCTCTTTCACCATTTGTGAGCGTGCTCAGTAGCCGCCTTCGTTTCCATCCTTGGATCCTCCTCCACCTGTATGCCCACCTGTACCCCGCAGGCCCCGTCCACCTGAAACTCTGCCGCCAGGTGCGCCAGCGCAGCGCTAACAGGAAGCGAATGTTCACGCAGCGGCGGGGTCGAACCCCCCGGCGGGGTCGGCTCCTCCCACCAAACCCGTTATAACACACCTGAGCAGGTGGAGCTGAGGAGTCCATCTCATCTTCATCATTCCATCTGAACCTCTCATCTACATCCTCATCGTCCTCACCATCCATCACGTCCACGTGGTTCCTCTCCTCCTCCTCCTCCTCCTGGAGGGCGGGGTTCTCACACCCCCACATTCTCACCTCCTCGTCTCCACCACCCACATTCAGCTCTGCCGGCTTCAGGAAACACCCGACTGCATCGACCCCGCCCTCTTTAACTGTCACCTCATCGTCCCAGTGCGCCGGACCGCCGTCTCGCATAGTCCACCGACTCCAGATCACACCGGCCGGCCTGAAGCTACGCTAACGAGCTAACACAGAGAGTCACAGACAAAAACAATAAATAAATAAGATTTAATACCAACGAACAAAAGTAAATAAATCAACATATTAATATTTTCCTTCTGAAGTTACACAAATAATCCAAATATGATCTAATAACAGAATCAGAAGCGCTCGGGTGGTGCAGACGTCTGGGTCAAAAAAAGGGTCACAGACAAAAATAATCATAATTAAATAAACGATTTTTAACAGACACATAAAGAAATGAACGTGTACACGAGCACCCCCTTGTGAAGGCTTTATGTTACACCCTGTAAGCCACAGTGGGACCAGATTGCCACCATTTTCATTAATTAAATGTATTTCGTTTTGTGTTTTGTTTTGATGAATTTGATGTGTTGTCTGAGTTGCGGTAAAAATCAGGGACAAAATGTGGGTCTCTTGTGTAAGTCACTCTGGATAAGAGCGTCTGCTAAATGCCGAAAATGTAAATGAAAAAAGTTTGTAAAACCCTGATCTACTCCAGGTTCGAATCTCAGTGATTCTTGAACTGATGGACTGGTGACCTGTACAGGGTTTTCCTGCCCTGAGCCCAGTGGAACCAGGTGAGCCGAGACCCTGACCAGGAATAAAGGAACCATTCTAGAATTACATGAATATATATACAGCAGTGTAGTCTGTCATTTCTACACTTTGTTCTGCATTAATAAAGAGACATGAATTTAAATCTGATAAATCTGATGATAATTAAACTTTATTAGAATAAAACTGAGCTGTACGGAACACTGTGATCACACTTAATCTGCATAAAGAACCAAAAGCACAATGTATTAGCTTCAGTTCCCTTTAACTGCTTCTATAATTAATTAATTTCACTCACATTTAAATATTCACACATAAAATATGACTAAAAATATAAACAATTTTAAAATGTACTAGTAATTACACTGTTAGCTTAGCATAGGCTAACCCCCTGTGCTCATCATTTAACAATAAAAATGCAACAAAGAAATCAGCTCACCGTTTTATCTCAGTGTGCTTCCAAACCCTTTATTGTGTATAAATTATTAACAATACAAACGGATTAAATAAAGATCAACTGAGCGGGTATTTAATGTTTTGGTTATTCATTGATCGGTGCGTTGGCGCTTATTTAAAGCGAAACCGCTCCAAGTCCTGCCGCGTCTGGATGACGTCACCAGAGTTCAGCTTGCGATCTGATCGAGTATAAACACACAGTTCAGGGTTTCAGAACAGTTCTGAGCGGCGGTGTTCAGGTGTTCAGGTGTGAAGGTGTGAGGGAAAAGCTTTATAATAACTCTATAATCAGGAGAGGTGTCCACATACAGCGATCATACAGCGTAGCCCGATGTAAGTACAGAACTACGTTTCCCATGATGCATCACAGCCTGTTTCCGCTCGAACTGCACGTGCTGGTTGAAAATATTGCGTCACATCCGGGCTATGCTATGCTATCTGAAACGGCGCTGCGTTAGAGTAATATATAATTATTTATAAATTATTATTGTTGCTAAAGGTGAGATATAATTATGATTTATTATTATATTTATTGTAATGTTCTTACTTAAAATGAAAGTGTCTGGATTGTGACGATGATAGTTTCAGTACTTTATGCTAACGCTGTACAGGTACTGTAATGTAACAGTGTTCCGTACAGATAAACTTTATTATTTATAATGATGAGAGTCAAACTGCGTCTCTTTACTTCTGGAGAACAGAGAGGAGACCTGCTGCACTGATCTGTATTTAGTCTCACTGAATATAAAAGTCGATAGTACGGAGCACTGTGACCCTGATCATATTCAGAAGTACATCAGGTCATCAGTCATGTGTCAGTGCTTGAGTGTGTGGGTGCCGCACAGCAGCATCGGTTCTGAAGATCTGACTTCAGTCCTCCTGTCACCGTGAAGAGTTAGGGACGTTGTAGCCTAGTGGTTAAGGTACTGGACTAGTAATCAGAAGGTCGTTGGATCAAGCCCCATCACTGCCAGGTTGCCACTGTTGGGCCCTTGAGTAAGGCCCTTAACCCTCAATTGCTTAGATAATGTACTGGCTCAGTACTGTAAGGCACTTTGGATTAAAGCACCTGCTAAATGCTGAAAATGTAACAGTTTGGCATGTTCTCCTCACGTACATGTGGGGTTTCTTTTAAGTACTTTTCAGAAACATGCAGGAGGTGGATTGGCTGCTTAAAATGACCCCAGGTGTGAATGAATGAACACAGTAACAGTGATATTATCACACAGTGGACGGATCTAAATCAACAAGAGGTGTCCAGACTTTAGTTAGTCATATTAATGATGTGTAGGACCGAGGTTCTGGTTCTGGACCAGGTTCAGGGTGTATGAGGAGGAGCTGCACATCTGGTAGATGTTAATGATGAAGATGATGAGGATGTTTGTGACTGTGTACAGGGTGAGGAATGGCTCGGCCTCTGTTCGGGGGGGCCATGTCCGCTGTTCTCCCCCCCAACACCACAGATATCAGGTAAGGTCATCTCACCCACCATCACTCCTCATCCTTCTAGTATCAGATCAGTGTTGTAGAGGTCTGATGCAGGGTTCTGTGTGTGTGTGTGTGTGTGTGTGTGTGTGTGTGTGTGTGTGTGTGTGTGTGTGTGTTAGTGAGCTGAGGGAGATCCCAGATAATCAGGAGGTGTTCGCTCACACCAACACTGATCAGAGCTTCATCATCGAGCTGCTGGAGTACCAGAGTCACGTCCAGGACTCTCAAGCTGCCAGGTAACCACCAAAGAAACGACAAAATAAAGATCACGCCACATCTCTGAACCCCCGAGTCCCTGATCTCTGGAAGACATGTCGCTCTGTAGTAGGCGCTTCTGTCTGTGTGTGTTGCAGGTACCATTATGAGGACGTCGCGAGCGGTAATAAAGCTGGACGGACGGAGGTGAAGGAGGTTCAGTGTGTTCCTCTCTCCCACCTCTCTCTGAGCGAGTGCAGCTCGGCCTGGAGCCTCAGCGGGGTGCAGCTCATCTCCAAATTTAACGAGCAGGTCTCACACACACTCACAAACTCACACACACACTCACACACATGGACATTAACATATTTTTTGAGAAAGCTTCTCACAAGCTCTGGAGTGTTTAGTTAGAAGACTGTGTGTGTGTGTGTGTGTGTGTGTGTGTGTGTGTGTTGCAGGCGGAGAACGTGGTGAACATCCACTTGTGTTTGTTCCGTTTGCCGCAGTTCACCACCGACATCCTCATCACCTTCAACGATCCCGTCAGTATCAGGTCAGTCTCACACACCCACAACATCCCATAATAATCTGCACTACACAGCCAGAAGTATCTGGTCACCATCACCAATGAGTTCCAAACTGCCTCACCAGTGCACTCCAAAGTGCACCAGAACTGTTCATCAGGAGATGAAGATCATCATGGTTGGTGTAAAGCATGCTGCAGTTGGACTCTAGAGCAGTAAACATGTTGGTGCTGGTTTGGGCCCCTCAGTGTCTGTAAAGTGAATCTTAATGCTGCAGCGCAGTGGTGGTAATAGTTTGTGGAATACCCTTCCCTGTTTCAGCAGCAAGTGAACTATGTACAGAAACGATCCGGTTCACCTCTGGGATGAACTGGAATGCTGACTGTGAGTAATGTTCCAACATGAAGTGTGAAGGCTGGTTTGATATCAGTGTGTATGGTGCAGCGCTGGGTGTCCACATACTTTTGGCTATGTGCAGTAGTGTGTTAGTGAAGGATGTCATTGATGAGTGTGTGTGTGTCAGTGCGCTCAGCAGTAGCAGTGGTGCAGGAGCTGATGGAGCCTGGATGCTGCAGGACTTCCAGACCTTCGTCCAGTCATTTACACTGCTCGACCCAGGAGTGTTCGGATAACACACACACACACACACACACACTCTCTCACACACACACACACACACACACACACACACACACACACACACACACACACACACACACACACACACACACACACATCTTCATGCATCAGTGTTTAATAAACGAGATGTGAACTGATGAACAGTTTTCTGTTCCTGAGTGAACATTTCTTGGGGGGTGCGCGGGTCAGCAGCCTGGGGTGGTTCTATTGGGGGGGGGGGGGGGGGGATTAACAGTATCACAGTTTTAGAGGAAAGCAAAGATGTGTGTGTGTGTGTGTGTGTGATAAATAGAAACGTGCCCCCCGGAGCACATTAACACTCATGAGACACCACAGGTGACCTAACATCTGTGCCTCTGTGCCCCCTCTGCTGGACAAATATGGGAGGGCAGAAGGATGTGACTGCATTACCGCGCTGCACTGTCAGTCTTCACATCAGGAGGGTCTGTTCCACCGCCACCACTGAGATAATGACCACGCTGCCACTGTACTCGAACACAACATCCTACAGCGTGCTAATCACACACGGACACGTTTTAATAAAACTCTTGTTTTATTGCTCCAGTGTTAAAGTTTGTTGTTTAGTTTGGTGTGCGTTTCTCAGCAGCATTCATCAGGATGGGTTCTGATCTCGACCCAGCATTACAGTAACATTTACAGTACTGAGTTTTTACTTCATTCAGGAATATTAATCACACAGATAATCACAATATTCTGCTAAATAATTCAGCTGGAAATAACGAGTGTGTAAATAAATAAAGTCATTGTTACACAATCGTGGAGACGATGGTAATAAACATCTAACAAGAGAGTCATCCTGAGAGATTCTGAGTTATTCACGTCATTCAGTCTCTGATTCAGGTCTGTATGGATCCTGCAGTGTGTGTGTGTGTGTGTGTGTGTGTGTGTGTGTGTGTGTGTGTGTGTGTGTGTGTGTGTGTGTGTGTGTGTGTGTGTGTGTGTGTGTGTGTGTGTGTGTGTGTGTGTGTGTGTGTGTGTGTGTGTGTGTGTGTGTGTGTGTGTGTGTGAGAGTTCTGTCTTCATGATTCTGAGGAAGATGCTTCACTAGCAGAACTACTTCCTGTCTGTCTGAGGTTCCTGATCACTCTGAATCTGCAGACGAGCGTTTTGATCTGAGAGGGAACTTCCACACCGGCATGTTGAAATCTGCTGGATTCATGTGATTATTTCACAATATCGGTTTACTGTCTGATTTATCGGGTCAGATTTACTCAGTCCCTAACCCTAACCCTAACCCTAACCCTACACTGGAAAACGCTGCTAACCTCAAACCTTAAGGGCTGAACAAAGCAGCAGAAACGTCTCAGAGACTGAATATGAGCCTCATTCAGACCAGCAGTGACTTTTTACCTCAGGATCACTGCTCGCTCGTCATCCTGTGTTTACACCGAAAGCATCATCATCATCATCATCATCATCATCATCATCATCTGTGGGTGTTTGGTCACAGTGGTTTAACTGACGTCAAGCAAAAATATATAAATATACATCAGGGTAGTACAGCGGTACATCTCTGGCTCATACCTAATCTAGAAAAACAATCTGATTACAAATCAGACGTGACCAATCTAATAATAAAAATCCTGTAGTGAAATCGCTCGTCTATATGTTCCATCCCTGTGTAGTCCATCACTGACTGTAGTTTGTTCTTTGCGGTCGCTGCTAGAATAATCCTCTATTTATTTAAAAACTCAACAAAATATAAAAAACATTTGGCCAAAATCTATATATTATATATCATCTATTTATAATATATGTTATGATGTACAGCATCAGCAATAAAGATTAGGATGCGTTTCTGATCCTCTAATCTAAATATTGTAATTAACGTCTCTAATAATAATATTAATGATATTAAAATGTTTAATAGTTTTATAATAAACTCACAGAGGTGCTAAAACCTTTAATCAGAGCTGATACTCGACATTATATCAGCCAATCACATCATCAGCTCACATCTGCTCTCACTGTGCACCTGTACAGTCCTTACTGAGAGTGTGTGTGTGTGTGTGTGTGTGTGTGTGTGTGTGTTAGCTGTAGTAGATGGATTGTAACTGGTTCCAGAACAGTAAGGAGAGGATGGTATGGGGTCCCAGTCGGAAATATGACGCGCCCAGTCCCTTATACAGGCCGAACACACCCTCCTTCCTCAGGGTCTTAGAGAAACAGTCCATGAACCCCCGGTACAGCTCACCCTGTACACACACGTACGCGTACGCGCACACACACACACACACACACGCACACACACAGAAGTATTTATAACCATGTTGTTGGTGAAACTCCTTAAAAGATCAGTACATATAAAACATATAAAACTTACATTCATGGAGCAAAAATTAAAAGCATTTTGCTGGTGTCCTCAGACTTTTGGACCGTCTGCACATTTACAGTTCTAAACCATTTCATTCTGGAGTCTCTGAGGATCTGATCTGAACTCTGACGGTGAGTTTGGTTTGAACAGGGGAGGAAACGAACGCAGTCTGAACCGTATGAACTAAATTGAAGGCTCCTGATGGAGATTTAAAGCGGCTGTGTTCCAAATCACACTCTAGCACTGTAAACTAAACATCTTATTCATGCAGTTTCAGTGGTGCAGTTCCACACTATGTAGCAGGTGTGATGTGATTTGGGACGCAGCAGGAAATCCTGTGTAAACGACGTGAGTGAGCAGTGACGTGGTTCCTCATGGTCAGCGGGACGTTTGTCTGAAATGGTCACTTTCAAGACGTGGGCAGTAAGAGGACAGGTAGTGGGTGTGGTCAGGGTGGGCTTGGGGGTGGAGCTTTACCTTTCCCAGGTGATCCACTGGCTGATTGTAGAGTCGTGTGCTGATGACGTCAAATGGAGTCATGAAGAAAACCACCACCACACTGCTGATCATCCCAGCACACAGAGACACCAACCAGCTGTTAGGAGAGAAAATCTACACACAGACACCCACACACACACACACACACACACACACACACACACACACTGCCTTTTACTAAACGTCCAGACTTTTACTGAAACATGGTGGTTTGTGTATAAATATTTCTATAATAAACGCTTCATCATCAGTGCACAGTGAGAGGGTGTGTTAGGATGAAGTGTGTGTGTGTGTGTGTGTGTGCGTGTGTGTGTGTGTGTGTGTGTGTGTGTGTGTGTATACCTGTAGATCAGTAATGAACTCTTTAGCTACAGAGAAGGTGGACAGTTGAGACGCCGAGCCCACACTGACCCTGGGCACTGCAGCACTGGAACCCCTCCACAATCCCACAATGCCGTGCTCCCTGTGGATCACCGTCAGAGCGTGCACCATCCCCTAAACACGACCAGAGGAACCTCATTCAGCTCACCACAACCTACATCGGTCACATGATCTGTGTGTGTGTGTGTGTGTGTGTGTGTGCAGACAGTGGAACTGACCCGGTGTTGATACTGGTGTCCCACAGCGATGGTGGACGTGGACTGGCTCTGCAGGTGAGTCTTTACCTGTTAGATCAAACACAGAGTCACGTGAGCCACGCCCACAACCCCACACGGAGTATTTACATACACCTGGATTACAGCGGGGTCTCATTCATGGACACACCCCAGTACATTCTCATCACCTTTACTCATTCATTTATACACACACACACACACACACACACACACACACACACACACACTCTCTCACACACACACACACACACACACACACACTCTCTCTCACACTCTCACACACACACACACACACACCAATCCATAACTTACCTGTACACTCACTCACACACAAACACACACACACACAAACACACACACACACCAATCCATCACTGTGTGTGCGAAAGAATGAGTTTATATGTGAGTGATGGACTGGGGTGTGTGTGGGTGTGTGTGAGTGATGGACTGGGGTGTGTGTGTGTGTGTGTGTGTGTGTGAGTGTGTGTGAGTGTGTGTGTAAACAATTGAAGCCTCATTAATGAAAATGAAACCTGAATTCCACGCAAGGGACCGGTCGCGCATGCGCAGTTCACAGTGGGTAAGCCGGCGCTAACTGAACCGGTAGGTCCAGTTTTATTGTGTGAACCGTTCCAGAGCCGGTTCCGGTACTCACCAGGTAGATCGGGCTGCCCACGAATGCCCCCGCGACCCCGGCCAGGGCCCCGGCGGCGGTGCTCTTCAGGGTGCTGACCCGACCCCCCGCGGTGTGGATGTACCCGGCGGACTCGATGATGGAGTAGGAACCGAGCCGGACCCCGTTCATGAAGAACTGGTAGAGCAGCGCGGGTCCGAGTCCCCTCTGCAGCCCCCGCGGCCCCTCCACCCGGCCGATGGTGTAGAAGGCGTGGAAGACGTTCCGGTAATGAACCCGGTACGAGCCGCGGCTCCTCAGCTCGCCCTGCAGCTGCATCCGGGTCTTCACCACCTCCAGCGGATTCGTCAACAAACAAGCGCCGCACGCAGCCGCACCACTCAGCATGAAATCCATCCGCGCTCTCTCACACAGAACCGAAGCGAACCGAACCAGCACCACCTACACCACCGTCACACACGGACTGTCAGGATAAAACCATAGCGGCTCCGCTCCACCCGCGCACTTGTCCACTCCTCTACTCACTAACAGCACCTCATCATCGCGGCAGAACACGTCACGCCGAGGAGTCGATACAGCAGAGGAATCGATTCAGTTATTCTGATTCAGAGCAACGCACCAAATCACTTACAAACAATTACAGTCATCACACATTTACATTTATATTATATTATATTATATTTAAATTTATAACATTTAGCAGAACCTTCCTATCTAAACTGTGTAACTGTGGCTGAACACAGTTTGAGCACCTGAAGGTTTAGGATCTGATTACTAGTCCACTAACTTAACCACCCAGCTCACACACTAATGTACTCACACATTACCAACCCAGCACATAAGTAACCCTCCTCACACAGCCTCAATATTTATACTTTCAGCATTTATCAGAAGCTTTTATCCAAAGTGACTTACAGTACTGTAACAGTATATTATCTAAGCAATTGAAGGCCTTGCTCAGGGGTCCAACAGTGGCACTTTGGCAGGGATGGGTCTTGAACCAACAACCTTCAAATTACTAGTCCAGTACCTTAACCACTAGGTTACAACTGTCCTTAACATGACCTTCACCTAACTTTCACACAACCTCCATGTAACCTTTATCTAACCCTCTTGCAGTCATATCAGTTTGAGGAGTGAAGCTGCAGCTCTGAATCCTGTGGGTTAACTTAAGGGGTTAGTAGGTAATGAAAACAACCACTGAATGTGAGATTTAAAGATGTACCGTAACACAGGGTACCACACGATGGAAATGAGCGCTGGTGTTCAGCTGTCTGGAACAACGTTTAGTTTTTAAAGAGCACAAAATAAATCTACATTTTGATTTTATGTAAAAATAATCATTTTTTTCCTTCAGTTTTGCTGACTGAGGCTTTATTCTTTTATTCAGATCCTCCATAAGTTGCATGAAATAAACCAAATATAAAAGCTCATAACGTTGGTTCATAAAACAAAGCTTTAGTTAAAAGTTAACATTAATTCTAATGAACTAGAGTAATGATGAAGGTTTGGGGATTAAAGGTGGGCAGTAACGCTCTACATAATCTTTATTTAATGATAAATAATGATGTGTTTTAAAGTTTAAATGATTCACACTCAGTGTTTTAATAACTGGTAGAACTTTGTGGGTTCAGTTGTTGGAAGGTTTTTATTTAACTTTATAGAACAACGTCATAACCAAACCTAAAACTTTTTTATTATTTCGACATTGTAGGAGCATCAACATGCGCGGTTGTGACGTCATCAGCACATGGGTGGTGTTTGCTGGGAACTGCTGGACTTCGATGTCGGAATCGACTCTTATAATTGATTCACAACGATTCTGAATCAGAGTCGACTCCGTCATCTCTGGAACGGATCAGTGAAGTGCGTCACCTTGACACGCCGCTTTTGATTGGACAAGTAGAGCACGAGGACGTCACAATGCCACGCGCTGATGACGTAAGAGCACGCTCACTAGCCCGGTATCCATGGCAACATGCAACAATGAATAGGGTTCAGTCATTAAAACAGGGTGGAACTTTGTAATAATCAATAAGATTATGAATGAAACATCCAGTGAGCGGCAGTTCTGCAGGTGGAAACACAAAATGACTGAGCTGAACTGACAGAAACACCACAGTGACCAAACCATCACATCCAGTTCCACCACCAACAGCCAAGACCAGGACTCTGAAGTTACAGTGGACACAGGCTCCTCAAAACTCAACAGCTGGTCTGATGAATCTGATCTCTGCTGTGGTGTGTAGATGATGGAATCAGAAGGTTCTGGGCTGAGAGACAACAAGGTTCAGTCTGCTCACCACCACCATGATGGTTCTGGAGTGATTACTGGAGTTACTGTGGCCTCCTGTCATCTCGATCACCTCACACAGAGAGTCTCAGCTCTGATCTGCATCTGAATAAGAGAGAAACAATGAGTGTTATTATTCCGTCAGTTCCTCCAGCATCTCTGTACCTCCACACCTCCTCCAGCGTCCAATCACAGAGAAGATCAGATCTCCACACTCGCTCTGTCCAGTCAACCGACCGAGGGGTTTCACCATCATTCAAACCAACAACAACAACACAGAGGAACAACTTCAACCTTTAATGCATTTCAACTGCTAACAGCTTCATCCTGGTCAGGGTCGAGGTGTTCCTGGTGCCACCACTTTGGACGAGGCGTCAATCCATCACACCACAGTCACATTTCTACATTATCACCAGATTTCCTCTTGGGGATAAAAAAACATTTATCTGTTCACACCTAGCTCATAATGTACAGCAGCCAATCCACCTTCCGCATGTTTTTGAGAGGCCAGGGGAAACCTGAATACTTGCAGAAAACCCAGCTGGACATGGAACGAACATGCCAAACTCCTCAGACAAATCCAGAGCCGAGTATCAAACATTCATCAGTAATACAGTTATTAATAGTTTATACAGCCTAATCATCATGTTTAACCCCATTTCCCCCAGACAAGCTCCAGACCCACTGGAACCCTGATCAGGTTGGAGTAGTTACTGATAATGAATGAATGAATTTTGTAGCCACACCCCCTCACACAGTTCAGAATAATACAAAACTACAACAGAAACTAAACCAGTAAACGTTTTCATTTATTTTACAGCATCATACTGGTCAGGGTCACGGTGGGTCCTGTGCTACTCAGAGTGGGTGGCGGCTGTCATGCTTTAGATCCATTCCTCCCTATAGAGAAATAACTGATCAATAGAAAGAGAATTTGATTGATCTCTGATCAGTGATTAATTAGTGATATTATTGTTCTCTCGCCCTCTAGTGGTGAAACTGTGTTACTGCATAACGAACATCACTGTGGGGAGTTACGGCCTCTCAGTCACTAACAGTGTGGAGTTTCCCCATTCATTCTTTTATTCCAAATTTGGCCTGGATTAAACATTAAAACATTAAAATGATAAATGTTCAGCTGAG
>NC_086013.1:18148100-18180600 GCF_030014385.1 Trichomycterus rosablanca
ATGATTGGTGTAGATGAACGGTGTAGATGAACGGTGTAGATGAACGGTGTAGATGAACGGTGTAGATGATTGGTGTAGATGAACGGTGTAGATGAACGGTGTAGATGAACGGTGTAGATGAACGGTGTAGATGATTGGTGTAGATGAACGGTGTAGATGAATGGTGTAGATGAACGGTGTAGATGATTGGTGTAGATGATTGGTGTAGATGATTGGTGTAGATGAACGGTGTAGATGATTGGTGTAGATGAACGGTGTAGATGATTGGTGTAGATGAATGGTGTAGATGAATGGTGTAGATGAACGGTGTAGATGATTGGTGTAGATGAACGGTGTAGATGATTGGTGTAGATGAACGGTGTAGATGATTGGTGTAGATGAATGGTGTAGATGAATGGTGTAGATGAATGTTGATTTTTTGTTGCTGTGTTCACCAGCAACAAAGTGTTTAGTGCAACAAACAAAAACACTTTCTAATCAACCATTAGCGCCCAGTTTATTAGGAACACCCCGCTAACACTGGGTGGAACCTGTGAGAACCTTGTCTCATCTCTGCTGTCTGGATTCCACTCGCTGTTGGAGATCTGGCTGCAGGTCTGTGAGATTTAAACGCTGCTGTGCTGGATTCAGATCGAGTGATGGGTGAGGATTCAGACACGCGGTTTAAAAAACTCATTTTATCTAAAATGACTCAGAGCTGAGATTTAATCCAACAAAACTGAGCCAAACCCTCCGTCATCACCGTCATCACCATCATCACCATCATCATCACCGTCATCACCATCACCATCACCATCATCATCATCATCATCATCATCATCATCATCATCATCATCACCGTCATCACCATCATCATCATCATTATCCTCATCGAGCTCAGATCCACGTTCATCACTGAGTTCACGTCTTCATCGTGAGCATCAGTTGACCGGATGAATAATTGATGCAGGGTGATTAGGGTTCGGTTTACAGGTGCATTATGGGTGACGGTTCACTCTCACTTCATTCTGCTTTCGCTTTGTCCTGGTTTAATGGAGCTTGACCATGACCTTTGACCCCCCCATTCACCACCGTATTTCCATCTCTCTGTTCTCTCCTCGCTTCACTGGGTCCAGCGGTTCGTCCACGTCTCTGAGTGGAGAGAACAGACGGAGAAGGAACTCACGATGGTGTAAAGGTTTTATTTCTGCAGTTAATCATGTCTGAACGTGACCAGATTATTTAAACTAATTATTAACTAAGACTAAAGAAATAAAATAGAATATATTCCTATATATTCCCAGAATATATTTAGGAACCCTGTTAGAACAGAGATATAAAGGTAGAGGAACAGAAGCTCTTCAGGACGTAGAGACTGAAACAACTGATCATGTCAAATATCCAAAAAGAGAAATCAGGAGGGTGCAAATACTTTTCTCCAGCCCAGTACATTACTCATATCACACCATTTCTGTGTGTGTGTGTGTGTGTGTGTGCAGTGCGGTGATGTTTCCAGTGTGTGTGTGTGTATCTGGTTATGGAGTGTTTGGGTGGAGGGTGGAGAAGATGGAGGCGGTGCAGTTGGACAGCACACAGCTGGGCGTGTTCTACACCGGGGACGCCTACATCATCCTGAATAAACACCGCGGGGGGGCGGACCTGCACATGTGGATGGGTGAGTGTGGGTCGTGTCCCAAACCTTTAAACTGAGTTACAGAGTTACGTTTACTGGTTAAGCTGAGGTTGGATTATGAGATCTTATCAGATCTGGATGAGATGGACTCAGGTAGTGAAGAGATTTAACCACTCTGAGATATCAAGTTCTCAAGTGTCGACCAGGCTGGGCACAAGTGGGCATGTCTGAGGGAGGGGAGGTAGACATGGTTTATCACTGCTGCTGCTAATGTGACCTCTGCTGGCTGGTCAAGGTGCTGCAGGGTTAGTGTGACTGTACGTATGAGATACGGCTCTCAGTGAAGAACTGTGTGCTAGTCTGCAGCTCTCCTGGACCAGTAAGGTCCATCAGCTCACCAGTTAGAATCTGTGTATTGTTGATGGGTGCTGATAATGAACCTCAGATCAGCAGGATGGAGGTGATTGTGTGTTGAGGGTAACTGATGCTGCACCTCTCACCCTGAGCTGTAGGTGAGGAGTCCTCCCGGGACGAGCAGTGTGCCTGTGCCATGCTGGTCACTCAGCTGGACCAGTTCCTCGGGGGGGACGCGGTCCAGTACAGACAGGAACAAGGCGAAGAGACCGACGAGTTCATGCAGCTGTTTCCAAATGGAGTCAGTTACAAGGTACAGAGAGTTCCACACCCATCACACACATCATCACACACATCATCACACACCTCACACCCATCATCACACCCATCATCACACCCATCATCACACACCTCACACCCATCATCACACACCTCACACACATCATCACACACCTCACACACATCATCACACACCTCACACCCATCATCACACCCATCATCACACACCTCACACACATCATCACACACCTCACACCCATCATCACACCCATCATCACACACCTCACACACATCATCACACACCTCACACCCATCATCACACCCATCATCACACACCTCACACACATCATCACACACCTCACACCCATCATCACACACCTCACACCCATCATCACACACATCATCACACACCTCACACCCATCATCACACCCATCATCACACACCTCACACCCATCATCACACACCTCACACACATCATCACACACCTCACACCCATCATCACATCCATCATCACACCCATCATCACACACCTCACACACATCACACACATCACACACATCATCACACCCATCATCACACACCTCACACACATCATCACACCCATCATCACACACCTCACACACATCATCACACCCATCATCACACCCATCATCACACACCTCACACCCATCATCACACACCTCACACACATCATCACACACCTCACACCCATCATCACACCCATCATCACACACCTCACACCCATCATCACACCTCACACACATCATCACACACCTCACACACCTCACACACATCATCACACATCATCACACCCATCATCACACCCATCATCACACCCATCATCACACACCTCACACCCATCATCACACACCTCACACACATCATCACACACCTCACACACATCATCACACCCATCATCACACCCATCATCACACACCTCACACACACCTCACACACATCATCACACCCATCATCACACACCTCGAACTCTACACATGTTTTCTTGTTAAAGCGTCCTATAATATCAGCATGCTGTGTGTGTGTGTGTGTAGCGTGGGGGGGTCGAGTCCGGCTTCAGGAAGGTAGAGGCGGAGCGGGTGCAGGTGAGACACCTGTACCAGGTGAAGGGGAAGAAGAACATCCGGGTGAGAGAGGTGGAGCTGAACTGGAGGAGCTTCAACACTGGAGACTGTTTTATTCTTGACCTGGGACAGGTGTGTGTACCTGTGTGTGTGTGTGCGTGTGTGTGTGTGCGTGTGTGTGTGTGGGGGGGGGGGGGGGAGGTTGTTGATGCTGAATTGCACTGGTAACTGGGGGGTCCTTTTACTCTTTCTTCCAAAGTACATGGTGTCCAGTGTTTCCAATAACAACTTAAGAAAAGAACTCACGGCACATGTTTATGAGATTCATCTAAAATCTTGTAATAATGAGAACTGTAGATGGTGAAGTCCAGTTGTGTGTGTGTGTGTGTGTACAGACGATCGTATCGTGGAGTGGCCGTAACTCCAGTGTGTTCGAGCGGCAGAAGGTTCACCAGATCGCTGCTTTAATCCGAGACACAGAGAGAAACGGCAAAGCTCAGATCTGTGATGTAACACAGGGGGAGGAGCCACCAGAGATGATCCAGGTATAGAGCATATATAACATCATCTATAACATCGTCTGAGGTGTATATACACTAATGTAAATATGTAAGGTTCTATTGTTATAACTCAGAACTCCTCCCACTGCTGATGATTGACAGGCGCTCGGTCCAGTCCCGGCTATTAAAGACTCGTCTGAGGAGGACAGTAAAGCAGACAGGACAAACTCCGCCTCCTTATACAAGGTATATCATCACCTGTCATCGGAATACCGCTAGTGATCACCGCCCAACACCAACACACTTCCACACCCACTTGCCCACATATCCCACTCGGCTCCAGGGGCGCCGTACAATGACTGACCCTGCACTCTGACCCCAGCTTCCAAATGTGTAGTGTGTATGAGGAGAGGTGTGTACATAACGTCATTTGTGTTTCCCCATCCATCCCCATCCATCCCCATCCATCCCCTCACCCCTCCGGTTAAACATTTGGTTCCTCTCGGTCTCGGTCAGGTTTCTGATGCTGTGGGTCGTGTGTGTGTAACTCGGGTGGCTGATAAAGCTCCGTTTCATCAGAAGCTCCTGCAGAGAGACGACTGCTTCATCCTGGACAACGGATCCAACAACAAGATCTTCATCTGGAAAGGTCAGTCTGTCCCACAGCACTGAACCATCTGTCCCACAGCACCATAGAACACCTAAATCTGCCTGCAGTAAGAGTTCCTGTGATTGGTGGTTGTGTTTGATTGACAGGTATTGGAGCCAATGAGGAGAGAAAGAGGGCGGCACTGAAGCTGGCAGACGAGTTTATAGTGCGGATGAGCTACTGCAAAATCCAAACACAGGTAAAAACAGCCGGTATTATCACACACACACACACACACACTCTCACACACACACACACTCTCTCACACTCACTCACTCACTCACACACACTCACACACACACACACTCTCTCTCACACAAACACTCACACACACACACACACACACACACACACACACACACTCACTCACACTCACTCACTCACTCACACACACTCACACACACACTCACACACACACACACTCTCTCTCACACACACACACACACTCACACACTCTCTCTCACACACACACACACACTCACACACACACACAGACACACACTCACACACACACACACTCACACACATCAGTCCAGGAGAGTGAAGATGCTCTCAGTAACTCAGATTCAGTTCCTTGGTTTCTCTCTCGGTGCAGGTGGAGCTTCTACATCAGGGCCGTGAATCAGTTCTCTTCAAACACTTCTTCTACAGCTGGACTTAAAATCACCAACCACGCCCACAACCTCCAACCACACCCACCCACCCACCCACTCACACCTACTCCCTCACCACATCCCCCTACAACCCACCACACCCACAACCTCCACGTCCACCCATTTCATCAAACGTCCCAACTTTTCTGGAGACGTGGTTTGTATTGTTGAGATGAAGAACTTTGTTCTGATCATCACTCGTCCAGGACCAGAAAAAAGACGAAGAAATCTTTTGTAAGAAAACGTGAGAACAATTTTATTTTGTTTTAAATTTTTCTTGAAAAAAGAACAGAGAGAACCTACAAAACTACTGCCGTCTAAATACAGCCGAGTACACAAAAGCAGCCGTGATTACAAAAGATAAGATATAAATGTATAAAAAATAAAGTAGAAAAATGATAAATCAAGATTATCAGGCGTCCTGAGAGCTTTAATTTCATGCACCATGAAACACGTCAGAAACCTGCGATGGAAACGTGATGGAGGACGCTCGGGGGATTTCTGACCTGGCGTTCAGATTTGGGGCTCGTTTCTTTACATGAATGATGATTCGTTTGCTCGGTGTGTTTTATTAGTTTTATATTAAACATGAACCGATAATCAGACCTACAGTAGATCACGATTTATAGAAACGTTTGTTTACATTATAACGCCGGTCTGATGAAAATGCACGTGTTAGGAACGTGGGCGTCGACCTTCATCATCAGTCCTGTTAATAACCGCGACCTTCAAACCCACAGATTTATAACCGACTCAGTTCAGCTCAGAACTCAGTTTAATCTGCAGGATTCTTTTATTTACTGTTTAAGCTTTTATAGCTGCTCTGATGTTTAATGTGAAGTTTCAGTAACTAAATTAAATGATAAACTAATAATTTATTTATTTCTAAGTTACTGGGTTCTGATTTATGAATCTGTGCATCTCAGCAGCTGAACTTCAGAATCTAAAGATTATCAGTGTGATAAACCGTAAACGTTTGAGCTTTTCTTTACATTTCACATGTAGGCGCGTCACTAATCAACCAATTAATCAGCAAACAGCAGCTTCATTATCAATAATATCAATAATTCTGTCAATATCTATTAATTATATAGAGATATAGTTTTATTTATCGCAGCTTTTTATCTACGGTCCTGTTCACTGTTCCTCCTCACCGGGCGCAGACAAATTCTAACAGAACATACAGAGGAACACGCTGAACTCTTCATATTCTTACACCACTCACCAACACCTCGAGCAAACAGCACGGAGCACTGCTGCTGAGGCATTCACCATCCATCCCTCCCTCCCACAGGCACAAACAACTGTGTCTGTTCAGCGCCCGGCCAGGCGATAGCACTGGGGTCGTGTTTCAGTGGTGGTGGGGGGTCGGGATGGTGGATGGAATCATAGAACGCTGAGTAATTACAGTCAGTGATTGATGTTAAACAGTAAACGATGTATAATAATTTACTGTGTGATGTTCAGTGTAACCGTTTTATTCTGTTATTTTTGTCTTTGTATTATTAATCGACTATAAAATATAATATAATAATAATAATATGATTAGAATTGTGGATCAGCTTCTGAAACGAACCCACAGTTTATCAGAGTTTTAGTTTCTTTGCTCTGATGATTCAGAGTCGGAGGTTTTGTACTTGTGCATTTTCATCAGGAACGATACTCAGTAATATTGTGATACTTATAAAATATATCGCTGTGTTGATATTAACACCCATACAGAGTCTGATTAGAGTCGGGTTATAGGGATCTGATACAGGTGGATCCATGATGTGATTGTACAGACGATCACTGATCCATCACACTGAGGTTCTGATCATCGGTGCAGACCTGATCTGATGAGATGTGAGAGCAGGAGTGACCAGCACTGACCCGTCTGATAACAGAGTGAAGGAATCATCACACATTCACCTCAAACACCGAGAAGAACCCACTCATCTCAACTCAGTGTTTACTGAGGATTCAATCATTCTGAACTAGAGGAGGCTCTGCACACCCCTGAACCTTCCATGGTCAGGGAGGAAAGAGAGGAACCCAGAAGATCTGAGTAGATCTGAAGAACCTGTTGGATGGAGAACCATGACTGCAGGACTTTACGGCACAGTAGCACGTGGCAGGAATGTGAAGAACGAGGTTCTCCGGTCTGATGAGATATAAATTAAACTCTCTGGGCAGAACAGCACTGCAGTACAGTGAAACATGGTGGTGGTAGCATCATGCCATGGGGTGTTTGGAAAGTTCACCTTTCAACACAACAATGACCTGAAGCATACAGCCAAAACAACACTGGAGAAGTCTCAGGGAGGGGGACGCGTCCCAGCCCAGACTTAAACCCCATCGTACATCTGTGGAGACCCCTGAAGACGCTCACCAACAAACTGGCAGAGCCTGAGAGGATCTACCATGAATAATGGGATAAACTGCCTAAATCCAGGTGCAGGACCTGCAGCTCTAACTGCTGCCACAGGGGGGCGTCTGCACAGTATTAACTGAGGGGTGTGAATACTTTTGTCAATGAGAGATTTCAGGGTTTAGACAGGATTTAGCTTGTAGCGTTAGCTCACTGATGAAAGTCTGATGCTAAAACTGATGCTGGTATATAAACTGGTGGGTTTATTGGTTCCTGATGAAGGTGAATCTGGGCGTGTCGGGGTTTCAGGAGACGGTGTGATGATTCCTCTCGTGGTTACACAACGCTGAACGACTAGAGCTATAAAGCTAAAGAACCTGTAGCCAGATGCTAACTGCTGATCTGGAGGCTAACGGGTGAAGCAGAACAGAACAGTTTTAAACAGAGAGATAAGATGATTAGCGTGTCGCTTCTCTTCACCGCTCAGTCCGAGTCGCTCTTCTCCTCCTTCAGCAGCCGCTTCTTACCACGTTTGGGCTCCGGAGCGGCGCCGTCCTTCTCCTTCCTGGAGCTCTTAGAGAGACTGAGAGAGAGACGAGCGGGTCAGAACCAGAAACTACAACAACACTAACAACAGCTGTGTACAGTCACATACATGTACGAGCAAAAGTATTGGGACGCCACTACTACACTAATGACTGAGTTCATGTGATTCAGCCACAACAGTTGCTCTGCACCCTTCAGCACTACCTGAACACCCATGTTAGAGCCTGTACTGCCACCTAGTGTGTGTATGCTCACACTGACACTAAACTGTGCAGTACTTCAGGATGTTCTAGGTGAAGATCTGTAAAAGCCGATGTTTACACATCATAAACGCTTCACGTTAAGGATCCAGTCTGTGTACACGCGTGTCAGTTCAGCTCACACACACGGGGAGACTGTAACGTTTAGGTTTAGTTTTACTGTTATAAACATCAAACACCCCCCCGGTGTGTCCCTCACTGAAGCGAGTGCACAATTACTGATGATCGTATGAAGAGAAATCTCATCGTGTGTTTGGACTCACAATTTTTGGCGGTATTTCTCCGCGTCAGCAGGGGGCACCATATCACTGAGCTCCAGACCGTCATTAATCTTCTTCAGAAACTCATACCGCTCCTTACCGCGCACCTACACACACACGCACACACACGCACAAGGTAGACATCAATACACCTGGATTTACCTGTAACCCTGTAGTGTGTGTGTGTGTGTACCTGTAGTGTGTGTGTGTGTACCTGTAGTGTGTGTGTGTGTGTGTACCTGTAGTGTGTGTGTACCTGTAGTGTGTGTGTGTGTGTACTTGTAGTGTGTGTGTACCTGAAGTGTGTGTGTACCTGTAGTTTGTGTGTACCTGTAGTGTGTGTGTACCTGTAGTGTGTGTGTGTGTGTACCTGTAGTGTGTGTGTGTGTGTGTACCTGTAGTGTGTGTGTGTGTGTGTACCTGTAGTGTGTGTGTGTGTGTGTACCTGTAGTGTGTGTGTGTGTGTACCTGTAGTGTGTGTGTGTGTGTGTACCTGTAGTGTGTGTGTGTGTGTGTACCTGTAGTGTGTGTGTGTGTGTACCTGTAGTGTGTGTGTGTGTGTGTACCTGTAGTGTGTGTGTGTGTGTGTACCTGTAGTGTGTGTGTGTGTGTGTACCTGTAGTGTGTGTGTGTGTGTGTGTACCTGTAGTGTGTGTGTGTGTGTGTACCTGTAGTGTGTGTGTGTGTGTGTACCTGTAGTGTGTGTGTGTGTGTACCTGTAGTGTGTGTGTGTGTGTGTACCTGTAGTGTGTGTGTGTGTGTACCTGTAGTGTGTGTGTGTGTGTGTACCTGTAGTGTGTGTGTGTGTGTGTACCTGTAGTGTGTGTGTGTACCTGTAGTGTGTGTGTGTGTGTGTACCTGTAGTGTGTGTGTGTGTACCTGTAGTGTGTAGAGCTCCTCGTCACTGTTGTTGTGTTTGGATTTCTTGCTGCTGTCGGGACGAGAGCTCGAATCTTTAATGCCTAAAGATCAAAGGAAAGAGTTTCATTAATAGTTTATTACTGACTATATTATTAGGAAATAAACACACACACACACACACACTACAGACACACACACACACAGACACACACACACACACACTACAGACACACACACACACACACACACACACACACACACACACACACAGACACACACACACACACACTACAGACACACACACACACACACACACACACACACACACACACACAGACACACACACACACTACAGACACACACACACACACACACACACACACACACACACAGACACACACACACACACACTACAGACACACACACACACAGACACACACACACACACACTACAGACACACACACACACACACACACACACACACAGACACACACACACACACACTACAGACACACACACACACACACACACACACACACACACACACACACACACACACACAGACACACACAGACACACACACACACACACTACAGACACACACACACAGACACACACACACACACACACACACACACACAGACACACACACACACACACTACAGACACACACACACACACACACACACACACACACACACACACACACAGACACACACACACACAGACACACACACACACACACTACAGACACACACACACACACTCACTACAGGTACACACACACTTACTGCGCTTGCTGAGGGTTTTGTCCCCTGATGTTTTGGCCTCCTGCTGCTTTCTGTAGTTGTTTTCCTCAGTCTTCCGGTCTCGACCAGGACAAGCACACACCCGCACCTCAAAGGAACGCCGTCCCAGCAAGTGACCACTACACACACACACACACACACACACACACACACACACACACACACACACACACACACACACACACAGGTATAAAACACTTTGCTGTCACTTCAGCTTTGTGACCTCTGAAGATGTTTTGTGATCAGATCACGTTACTGTTCACCCAGACGTATGAGTGCATAAGCAAAGGTGACGCATGTACACCCAACAACACTGTACCTACTGTAGTGCACTGCAGGGATCTAACCCTGATACGCTTTAGTCTAGGACATGAACGAGTGTTCCACATTAGTGAGCTGAACCCCAAATCCTGACCTTATAAAAATATGTGAGCTGAACCCAGAAACATAAGCAGTACAGGTTCTAATCCTCTCACTCACTCGTGTGTCTCCAGGGCGATGATGGTGAGGATGGGACGACGGCTCATTCCTCCCATACAGCTGCTGTTACACATGTAGTTATAGAGCACAGTGATACACTCCGACCCCACCTACACACACACACACACACACACACACACACACACACACACACACACACACACACACACAGTTTAACCAGGATAATTAAGGTAATAAATGAGGGACAGATCAGAGGTGTGTGTGTGTGTGTGTGTGTGATGTTAGCGGACCTGTGGGGGTTCGTACGGCACCACCACACTGTGTCTGAACGTGATCGCATCCTCCTGATAAACAGCTCGAGTATTTCCCTCCACACGCAGCAGGTGACCCGGAGGAGCTGGACCTGAACACACACACACACACACACACACACACACACACACACACACACACACACACACACACACACACACACACACACACACACACACGTGAACCACAGAGAATGAACTACAAGCCCAGATTACACCAGTATGAAGAAACAGTTGAATACAGCTTAATGCGTCTGATCTGGGAAATTACTACTATCAGATGTTAGGAGTGTGAGTGTGTGTGTGTGTGTATAACATGATCAGGAGAGTGTGTGTACTGTGATCATCAGTGTGTGGTGTGTGTGTGTGTGTACCTTCACTGCTGTCGTTGCTCCTCTCGTGGTGAGGACAGCACCGCACCACCTCAGCCACGTGCTCTGATTTCTTATAGATGGCTGTAGCTCTCAGTAAGGCACCAGGCGGCGGGGAGGTGCCCACCGCGATCAGGACCGGGCACGTCTTCGCTAACTGACAGTACAGCTTATTCAACTCCGGAGAGTACTGGGTACACACACACACACACACACACACACACACACACACACACACACACACACACACACACACACACACACAACAGTTAGTGTTATAACTAACATTGATGAATGAAAATGAGTGTAAACACTGTTAATAATTACAAATAATCATAATATTAATAATGAAAATAATAATAACTAAATAAAAATAACAATAATATAATAATTAGATAATAATAATCAGATTTGCTTCTGATTAAATAAACGTATTTTATGTCTCAGTGTAACAAACACGATCTGCTTCTGAACGTTAAATCACATTTATTCAGCTGAATGAAAAATTCAGTTAGTTTAAATGTTAACTCACTGCTGGACGCCACTAAACCAGAGAGCCCGACCATTACCAGCTCACATCCCCCAGTTACAGCCAGAAGGTGCCACCATCACACAGTGCCATAAAAAAATAAATATATAATAACTCTCATTCTGGTTTATTTTACTAACCAAATAAATCAGGAGCCAATCAGCTGCTCACACTCACTAAAACAATCCTGAATTCTTTATTAATATTAATAAGAATACATATTTTATCCTGAATCTTTATTATTATTCCACCGTCTCAGCATGACGCTCTCACCTCAATAACAGGATCCAAACCTGGCAACACCTACACACACCTGAAACCAGCACCACTACCTACAGAACCATCTCACATCAAATCCCCACAGTCCTGATATAAAAAAAACATCAACAACCACACACACACACCCCTACCTCATCCACCGGGACCCTGGTCATGTTCTCAGAGGAGCTCAGCACACTAAAATCAGGAAGCTGATGTTCGGATACACTGAGCTCTGGTTAGTGATTTAACATTCACACACACACTCTCTCACACACACACACACACACTCACACTGTCTCACACACACACACACACACTCTCTCACACACACACACACACACACTCTCTCACACACACACACACACACACTCTCTCTCACACACACACACACACACACACACACACACACTCTCTCACACACACACACACTCTCTCTCACACACACACACACTCTCTCACACACACACACACACACACACACTCTCTCACACACACACACACACACACACACACACACACACACACACACACACACACTGTGTGTGGACATGTTCAGGCATGTCTCGGCTCCAGAATTACAGAACTGCTTCAATACTTACAAAACTCACAAATAAATTACAAATAAAATATCAAACATTTATTATTATTAAAGTATATAATTTTTATTAAATATTATTATCACTATTATTATAATTATTACTATTACTGTATTATTAAATATTATTTTTGGAATTATTATTATAATAAATATTGTATATATTATTTTATTATTTAATGTGTATTTTTGTATTTTTATTGTATTTTATCTTTTTTATTATCATTACTGTTTTATAATTATTAATATTTATATTAATTATGAGCATTTTCTATCATTAATATTATTATTGTTTTATTATCACTACTAATGACAATTATATTTTAAATAAATGAATTTTAGAGTAATAAATAATAACAGTAGATTAGAGATTTATTGTGTTTTCATTATGAAGAGTTAATAAAATAAAAGTATTTATAATTATAAATCACACACACAGCACTATATCTTTACACTGTTCCTAAGTGGCTCATTTAGCCCCTTTTTTGTTTGGATATACCCACTTCCCCTGATCACTCACAGAAGTGATAGAGATGGAGTGTGTTAGAGAACCTGATCACAGCTCATACAGACGTCCACGCTCGTCTCTCTACAGACCCCCAGCACTCGTGTTGGCCCTCACAGCTGCACTGAGGCTATCCACCACCCGGGCCCCATTATGAGCACTGAGGGCCCGACCAGGCTGGTAACACCGGTGGGGTTCAAGTTTCTAAAACTGAATTTAGATCTTCATCCTCCATCAGAAACACAAACGAGCAGAAGAAGCTCAGAGGTTCCATCCCCACCTACAGAGTCCTGCAGTGACTCTCAGTATCAGTGCAGTATGTGATTTAGGATGCAGCACACGTCCTCCAGCCTGCAGCTATTAATAAGCGCTGCTGTTAGCAGGTTTACTCATACACACACGACATCTTCATTAATAAAACAGTACTGTGTACGTTCTCGTACTGTAGTGCAGGGAGCTGTGACGCCGAGTTAGCTTCTCTGATTCTCAGTGCTGCGTGAGCGTCTATCAGTCGCGGTTTCTGACGTGGGTGATGTTAACAGCGTATAAAGTTTTGTACTCAGTACTGACGTCGCTTCCTCACATGCTAACTCTTATTTTAGCATTTGGGGCTGAACGGACGTAAACTGATCCGTTTGGGTTTGGCTTACGATAAACGTGACGAGTTCCTTTAACCCTCACAGTGCTGGAGTAAAGTTCACCCTGATAGACATGCCCGATCATGTCCGTCCACAAACGTGAGCGTGCACACACCCCACCGAGAGGAACACACACACCACCAGGAACACACACACCACCAGGAACACACACACCACCAGGAACACACCACCAGGAACACACCACCGAGAAGAACATACCACTAATCGACAAACACAAGTGGATCAGATTTAGGTAAGATTCATCACGCATGCAAGCGAGTGTGTGTGAGATACAGATCTATAAAATAATAATAAATAATAATTATAATAATAACAATAATAAATTACTCAGTGAGGGTTTGAGCATCTTTTCAGAAACATTTTGTTGTGCTACAGTAAGAAAGCAGCTTATTGTTACCATAGAAAGCTTGGAAACACTACAGTTATGGTCGTGCTGGAATCAAAGCGTCGCGTCTTGATCAGGACTCAGGATCGTGTGTGTGTGTGTGTGTGTGTGTGTTGGTCAGGACTCTGTCAGAATCGAGTGTGTTACTCACGGTGCAGGTGACAGATTTGGCGGTGCTGGACTCCTGGAAGTGCAGGGTGAAGTCATGGTCCCCGGGGTAATCTGAGGAGACGGGGACGGTGGAGGAGGACGGAGGAGAGGACGAGGGCTGAGGCTGCAGGTAGTCACCCAGCAGAGCCTCGTACGGTACACTCTGCAGATCCTCCGGGATAAACTACACACACACACACACACATGGGGAACTGAGTATATCCAAACATAAATCTCAGACTCTTGACTGATGCAAAACATGGTTAGATAATTCAGCATTACTGAGATTGTAGTAATGAGGATTATTTTACCCTGCTGCTTTTCCATGAACTGTCGTCCACTTCACTGTGAGAGGAAACACAGAGACAGAGTTAAAAACTAAAGTGCTTTAATTTAGGTTATTCTAACATTTAAAATGATGTGATGACGTGATCTAGTTCTCTGTCTCTCCTGCACTGAAACCTGGTATTGATTCTGAACTCATTGGGAAGAGAGCGTCATAATAGCAGGTGTTTCCTATAAAAGTCACATCAATAGTGCAATTCTAACCAGATTCTGTACAGGAAAAAAATACCCTGGTACATCTCTTACTATTTTGATGAATTTGATAAGCGGTTCTGATGAAACCTCTCAGTCGCAGCTCGTTTATTCAAGACAAGAATTCATTTAGTTTATTTAGTCGTTATAGTAACTTCTATTTTGCCCCCTTGAACGTGGCATAAAGGATACAGAGTTTTAACTTGAAAGTATGATGGTGGTTTACTGACCACTACGACACGTGAGACCTCCAACAAACAAACTGGGGTCAGAAACACACAGACCTCGACTCCATGAGAAACCGAACGATAGCTGCCACTTCCGCTGCAGGTGGTGTTTAATGCTACAGATCATTAATGTGCGTTTTATCTTTCTAAATGGTTTAATTTTCATGCCATCATCAGTCCTGCTCCTCCACATCCTGCTTGTTCTGCCTTCACAGTCATGGATGAGCATAAAAAACCAACACTAGCAAAACTGAGCTGATTTAACTGGCTCAAAGACGTAATAATGATTAATGATATAATACCATCTCCCCACATCTGCAATCTGAGTGATCTTCAACCTCTGCTAGGATTCTCACTGACCCTAACAAGTCCTTTAAAGTCTCCAGTGTCACCGACTGCACTTCAAATTCAGTACAAACTTCTTATTACATATGAAGCTCTGCCTGACTCCTCACTACCTGGCTGAGCTTCTACACTGTGTAATGTGTCCCATCTTGTACTGTAGGATAACAAACTTTAGACCGTCCTGTTGCACCAAGCTTTAAACTGATCACTGCGGGGGGTCGACCGTTTAGTGTGGTAGCTCCTAAATTGTAGGAAACTCTTCCCAAGTCTATCCACGATGCCTCCTCTCATTCTTTATTTGAGTAGCTTGTGTTTTCAGTATGTTTTAAAGGTTCTGATTGTATTGTATTAAATGTTCTACCTGTGATGTTCTTTGTTTTAATCTGTTTAATGTTCTTTGGTTGAGCAGGGGGAAGTGGCTATATCAATAAAAACAGCTGCTGCTGATGATGATTATAGATGGTGAAGGTTGTACTTACACTAAGTTGTGGAACCAGAGCTCTTCAAACTCCTGACTGTCTGAAGGTTCCTCCATCATCTGCTGCTGCTTCTCCTCTCGGTCCAAACCGCTCAGAGCGTCACACAGCGGGCAAGAAACATCAAACCAGCTGAACAACCGGGAGAAAAACACAAGAGCAGATCTGCATTAAATTATTTAAATAAAAAACTCAGTGGAATTAAATTCACTTCGTCATTTTAGTCACATTTTCTCACTAAGCTCGGGTGAAAGTTTCCATCGCTTGTTTCACGATGTTTTTTTCCCATCCACATTCCGACAAGACCCCGCCCACCTGTGCGACAATAGCGTTCCGATTAACGAATCCGTTCACCACTTTAACAGACTGACAGCCTTTACAACCAATAATAGCACAGTGGGCGGGACTTGTCGGAATACGAGTGTGAAAAACACTTTCGACCAATATCGATTGTAAACATTGTTAACAACTAGAGCAACTAATAATCAATAACTTCAATGTTAAATTGGCGCCACATGAGAAATACCTGAGATTTTAATCTTTGAGTAAAACCATGTAGTTAATATAGATAAATGTTAGAATTGATTGTGATTTCACTATTAGCAGTTACAGGCCTCGCGCTCACACCCCATTTATTCACTATTATTCTTATTAACCACATCTAATTAAATATAATTCAACAATATTAAATATATTATAAACATAAATAAACTAGCAAAGATCTTACAACAAGATATTAACAGATGAGTTCATTTATATGGAGCATGTTGCACAACGCGTTCTAACAGTATAAATGCATGTAGTATATAATAAGTTAATTTGATTAATAAATGACTTTCACCTTCTGTTCTGGAGTTTCAGGTCCGATAATCTCAAATTAATAATAATAATATTAATAATAATAATAAACTCTCAATCAGTTCAAAACAATCCCGCACTTCCGCCTCACCGCACGCGCTTTCAGGGAATTTCCCAGGAGGCGGAGACACGACATCACCTGACACAGCGCACAGCCAATCCCGGCGCGAGAGAGAAAACAACGTCACCTTGACGTCACAATTACCGAAAATGTACAAAATCGTAAAAACTAATAATTTTTTTAACTGTTACGTCATTAATTAATAATTATGATAATAAAGTAATAAAAGTTCCGCAGCTACTCAAATGCTGAGATTCAGGGTTCAAATATCAAGGGGGTTATGGGTCAACTGGACATTTACACAGACATTATAATAATGATAATAATAATAATAATAATAATAATAATAAATCACAGTCGTAAAGTTCATGAAAAGAATTATTCACATTGTTTGTGTTTGTCCAATTACATTTTTTATCTCTTTTTTTATTTTATTTACTTCTGACGCTAAGAAAATTAACGTGAGTTTTTGGTCATATTTATAACTGTGTGAAACTCCAGATCAGCATTACAGGCTCATCTGGTAAAGTAACACCAGAATTAATCTCAGAATTTAATATAGTTAATCGCGATTAATCGCATTAAATAAAATCTGTGTAAATGTTATAGAAAACAAGGTTTTTTAAGTGAAATGTGAAAAGTGGACGTTTCTACACGAAGTGAGTGTGTTTTGACCCTTTTGGGGCTTCCATAGTTCATGGACTAGCGTGCTTGACTCCGGTATTCAGTGCCGTAACAGATTAAGTTAATAAAGTGTTTTGCTCCCGACAACTTGTGAATATACCGTGTATTTATTTATTTATTATGCAAGTGCATCCCTACGACGCTCAGTTATATTATTTTAACAAACCGCAAATGAACAACGGTGGCAAGTCCGACATTAAAACGTTTGTTCTACCAGTCAAGTCTCAACATGAACTAGAATTTGCGTTAACGGCACTATTTTTTTTAATCGCGTTAAATTGAGATCGCGTTAATGCGTTATTATCGCGTTAACTTCAACAGCCCTAATATAAACCTCATAACATTAGGTGTAGTACTGATTCAAACCTACTGACTTTTATTCATTCATTTATTAGTTTAAAGTCAGTTGTCCTGGAAAGTTTAGAGGTTTTACAGTCTCCTATAATTTTCCAGTGGCTCATGAAGACACTAAAGAAAATCTAATAAGAACAGAATATCTGAACTGGATTAATGCTCCACACTGCTGATCATGTTTATTTCATTATTCTTTACAGTAAGTGAAATGATCCCTCCTGTCCTCCAAGCCGCGCTGTAGGATAAACAAATATGCTCTAATTCTGGACGGTTCATTTAATCCCTTAAAAATGACCATTGTAGATTTTTTTACATGACTAACTTGTCTTTGGGTTCCGTAAATAAACCAAATTCTATAAATACTCATGAAAATAACAATTTAAAACACATCTAGGTGGTGCTCCGGTGGCACAGCTAATGCCATCTGGTGACTTATGCCTCAGAATGGCTCGGTGGGTAGCACTGACACCTCACAGCAAGAAGGTCCTGGGTTCGATCCCCAGGTGGGGCGGACCGGGTCCTTACTGTGTAGAGTTTGCATGTTCTCCCCGTGTCTGTGTGGGTTTCCCCCGGGTGCTCCGGTTACCTCCCACAGTACAGAGATGTGTAAGTGAGGTGAACTGGAGACACATGACTGTTGAACTGATGAATCTTCCCGTCCTGTCATGACTGTAACCAAAACATGGTTAAATAAATAAAAAACTTATGCTTCCAACATTCATTATTAAACTTGTTTGGCTAAACTTGATGTAACTGTAACTGAACGTGATTCTTAATTGATATTATTTAACTGTTTGCCAGATGAAACTCATGTTTGAGCACTTGGCCACTGAAGTTCTGTTATTAAGCTACGCATGTGTTCAGCTGAGCTGTTGTTGCTCCCAAACGTTTCCATTTGACAGTAACAGCATTAGGAGCTGGTGGTGGAGCAGCTTTAGGAAGGTAAATATTAAACAGCTGACCTGTTGCTACCTGAACAGATGAAGTGGGTTAAATCAGTGAATTTTTAAGGAAACACTGATGTTCATATACTTTTACCACAGTCGTATTTGGTTAAACAGCGATCTTTGTATTAACGTATTGTTTATTTAAAACAGAACTCAAACACCATAATAATTAACATTATATTTACATTTTGTTCCATTCTAACAACCAAATCCAGTTAATTGTGAGGTAAACTGTACAATCTGGCAACCCAGATAATTATCAATAAAAGTTGGCCTGACTAATCAGTATTTGTTGAACGAAATAAAAATGAGTGATTTTTAATTGAGCATTTGAGCGAATATGAGTTTTAAACCAACAAATTACAAATATAAAATATGTTCTAACGAGATTTTAAAGCCATTTTATAATTCTGAGATCCACCCCCCCCAACCCCCCCCCCCCCCCCCCCACTGCCATGAATAATGGTTCAATCTAATCAGGTTATAGCGGGAACTGTTGTACAGGACTCACTCATAATCTGTACATTAAAGTAGAAATAAAATACATGTTTTCAGGTGTGACTTTATTTAGTTGAGTTTATTTTAGTTGAGTTTAGTAACTTGGGTTAGAATGAATGAGTAGTTCGGGTTAAACAGGGCGCTGATGTGCAGGAGAAGCTGAGAGAGGATCTGAGGTACAGCACAGATCATTAACATTCTACATTTATAACCATTTATTATTTATAACCATTTTTTATTGATAACGATCAATTATGTCGTTTTAGGTTTTTTTCTGCCTGGCAGCGAAAAGCCACCGTGGTAAGAAGTGAGTAAATTCTAGTTTTTACTGTTTTCACGAGCACAGATTCAGCTGCTAACAGAGTTTCTGGTTCCACAGCACAGCGGTGCTCAAATCCAAAAACTAAACGAAAGAAAACGATAAGAAATACAATATTAATAAGGTTTAAAAATGAACTTAATATCTATCTGCTGTGGATTAGAATCCTGACTAGAGATTTACAGCCACCAAAACCCTCCACAGATCCACCGGCTACATTTACATTTCAGCTCCATCATTTACACACAACACAAACTAAAAGCTAAAATAGGAAACAATAATAAATAACAATAATAATTTCACCATGTAAACAATATGGTACTAATGAAGTACACAATACTTGTACATTACAAATCCCCTGGCCAACTAACACTGAGATTCAGGGTTCAAATATCAAGGGGGTTATGGGTCAACTGGACATTTACACAGACATGATAATAATGATAATAATAATAATAAATCACAGTCGTAAAGTTCATGAAAAGAATTATTCACATTGTTTGTGTTTTTTCAATTACATTTTTTATCTCTTTTTTATTTTATTTACTTCTGACGCTAAGAAAATTAACGTGAGTTTTTGGTCATATTTATAACTGTGTGAAACTCCAGATCAGCATTACAGGCTCATCTGGTAAAGTAAAATATTTTTAATTATAAGTAAAATATATTCATTACATTCTACCGATTAAACACAAATCAGAAAATAATGTAAAATCTTTAACATAAAACAACACTTCTATTTAATGCAAATTCTGAATATTGAAAGATTAGGAGTCGATACACATTCAGTCTCTTTCACATCAGCAGTTATTACAAACCACCAGCTCAGCTTCACTTCATTCAGACTTCAGATTTTCAGCTCTTGAAACTTGAACAGTCAAACTCGTCCCCACATCACTTCCACCAACTCAAATCAGAATTTTTCTCTTTCATTAATTACTAGGGTTTCTATTCAGACTGAAACACCTGTATGAATCAGAATCACTGACGGCCTCACATTCACCCCAAACAGTCACAGAATTTTACTTCATATTAAATCAGCCGTGTAACCGAAATAAATCAACACATTTAGTTTCAATTACATCTAATCTGTTTGCCACAAAAACTTCATTTCTAATAACGAATGTGTGTGTGTGTGTGTGTGTGTGTGTGTGTGTGTGTGTGTGTGTGTGTAAAGTAAAATTAGATCATTAGGACTTTTATCTGCAATAATAAAGGTCACTTTTCTAACAACCCAAATGCTAAGATATGTTAAAGGTTTATAATAAATTATAAATATTTTAATGATGGCAATAAAATTCTGGATTAAAATGTTTTAAGAGAAAAACTGCGGCGCTTTTTTCCACTCACTGTGGAACTGAACTAAAGATAAAACAGATTCAGTCTGTGGAAACTATCATGAGATTTTCATTCTTACACACCGGATCTGTTCTGATGCTTCATATTCACTCTGTAAACACCAACAACTTCACATTTATAATCACCAGCTCAGCTGAAAATTCACCAAAACAACCTTTAAAACTAAACAAAGTAAGAATTAGAGTGTAAAAGCTCATTTACGTTTCTTTATTTAATATCTGTCCTGTCTTTTCAGATCACTTCAGTTTAAGAGGATCTGATATAAAATGACGAACAGTCCTCAGGTTAATGAATAACTTTATAATTATGTTTAAAGTGGATAATGAAATAATTATAAGTGTATAAATATGAGTCACGGCCCGGACGGATTTACAACATCTAGTCATTAGAACTGAGCGAGTCGAGTGAGATTTTCTGCTTGGTTGTAAAATAATAAAACCAAACTCACATCATTTCTAAAATATCATCCAGCTTAAATATGTGTTTATTTACTAACTTTTATAAAGTGTACTGAAATAAAAGGTATTAAACTTGCTCTCACACAGATAATAATCCAGTGATGGATCATCGGTGTCTGAAATATTATTATTCATCTTTTAAACTTTTCTTAAAGGATCAGAAATGAAAGAAGATAAAAACCTAAAATGCAACTTTTCCAGCCAGACGAACCGCACCCACTTTTTCCCGCCACACCAACACATGGAGGTTTCTCCCTAAATCTTCTCTAGTTTTGTTTAGAATAAAACAGCGTTTCTGTAACGAGGCTTTAATTTCATACTAAACATTTACATCTAAACATCGTCTCACATAATAACTCTAAACCTCCTCATACAGATCCTCTCATCACCCGCGTTTACCACGGAGAGAAAATAAACACGAGGAATATAAAAGTGTAGAAATATCAGCTCAGTTACTGTTAAAGTCAATAAAGAAATAAAACGTTAATCAGAGTTTAGTTTTCGAGCTAAACAGTAAAATTAATTCTATTCCCGATCAGCCTTTCTGTAAAACTGCATAAACACAGAGAACAGAAGTTCAGCTCCACGTCTGTGTTTCCTTATTTTCATTTCATATATTTGAACCTTAAATATATAAAACAGATGATTATTTATTGTATTTAAATTTTACGCTTCTACAAATAATTCGACTGGATTTGATAAAACGATTGATACTCCATGTTAGACTGGAGTGTTTTTCTGCATTTCAATGTGAAATAACAAAGCAGAAGCTGCAGCAAACACGAGCATTTCCTTTATTTAATCTCCTTTAATATCGTCGATTCATTAAACGGAAGAAAAGCAGAAATAATCTGATCTAAAATAAACAAAAACTTTATAAATTATAGAGAAAACATTAGATTAACACTCTGTCTCAGGTTTCTAAAATGGTGGAGCAGGGGGAGGTGCAGATCTATAAGTCTTCTGCAAAAGGTTCAATATAAAAGATCATTTAAAATAAAGCGATTATAGAGGAATTATAATAATAAAATGATAGTAATGATACTGGGTGTTTTAGTTCTGATTAGAAGAACAGCAACAAATTACTCATACAAACTGATACAAACACAACATACAATAACTGCAGCTGAAATGATCGACTTTTCACTCGAAAATGCTCAAAATAACTAAAAATTCCCGTTTTAATGACATTTCATGGAATCGGACGTGAAACTGAGTTTATAACATGATTAACATGAATCACCCACCTGCTCTCAGCTTCATCAAAAAATGAAATATCACGTACAGTACACGTGCAGTATGAGGTCGAGGGAATCGCGTCGTCCATTTTCACTCAATTGTGACCGATTTTTGACAAGTTTGGGAGGTCTGAGAGGCTCAAGTGCGTCTGCACGAGTTTAAGATCCGAAATCATCAAATAAGGAGCCAAAACGTCATAAACGGTGTCCAATAGGATGGCGCGTACGTTACGGATTCGCGCGCGTCCGAATATATTTCGGAAAACGCAAAGACAATCCCGGAATTCATTCGGTTGTCATTCAGGATAATGTAAAGTCTCGACTCAGTGAAGCAGGGTTATGTTTTAGCTTCAAAATCATCAAATAAGGAGCAAAAACGTCATTAAAGGCGTCAAATGGGATGGCGTGGAATTTTCGGATTCGTACCAATCCGCAAATATTCCGCAAAATACAAAGAAACTGTCAGAATGAGTTCGGTCGATTCAGGACGTGTGAACGAGTGACTCAGTGAAGCAGCTGCACTCAGAGCCACAGGTTACACAGAGATTCACTCAGAAAGTCTTTTAAATATAAAACTATACAAAACAGCAAATACAAATATAATCAATAAAATAAAAGCACTTCTAATGATGGAAGAATAAACAAAAACAAACCTTGGATGTAAAGGTGATTCCCCCTGAATCGAAGTGTCGATCTGTTCATTCATTCATTCTGACACTCAGCTGTTCTTTCATTTTCACACCATCATCACTTCATTTGATCCAGACGAGTAAAACCGGCACACAGAGACGCAGCATCGCATCAATTTCACTCCTTCATGTCATTATCTAGAAAAAACTCAACTGATTCATCCTGAAATATCTCAACCACCACCACCCCCCCCCCCCCAAAAAAAACCCCTACTTCCGCCTGCTGCTTTCAACATGGCTGCCTCGTTCACACACACACACACACTCACACACACGTATATAAATATATAAACACAGCTCCCGTCCGGTCCTCGGTTACATCCACTCCTTTATTCTCACATTTAATCCAAACTGCTGCCTCTCCGACACTCTGGGTTTTTTTTAGGAACCCCGATTCTTCCCGCCTGTTTCAGGTCACGTGACCTTTCATTATATGTCCTCATTTGACTAACCGACACACACACACGCGCACACACGCGCACACACACCAATGATCTTAGCAGCTGAGTCAGTGTGTCAGTGTTTTTCTGCCCTTCTGAATATGCAACGTGAGACAGAAAGAAAAACGTTAGAGAAACACAGACAGAAATACACACAGACAGATACAGACAGACAGACAGAGAGGGTTTAGGCAGGAGGAGAATCGACCTACCAAACTTGTTCTTCTGCGTACTTTGTCCTGACCTCATCCCACACACACACACACACACACACACTGATCAGACAGAACGCTGTGTGTGTGTGTGTGTGTGGTGCTGGATTGATGTTGGGACTGGATGTTGTCACACTGATTATGAATAAAGGAAAGTGGGGAGCTTCTGCTGATCCTCACTATTAAACCCTGAAGCGTGTTGTTCAGGATCAGTGCAGAATAAATAGCAGCACTGTGAGATACTGAGGTTACATCAGGTCACTCAGATCCACAGTCAGTGGAGGAACCTCACAAACACACTCATACAGCCACCTTTCTGTGTGTACAAGTGAGTAGGAGTTACACACAGGGCATCATGGGTAGGAAGGGGCGGGCCGGAGATGAATCAGCGGTTAGGGTTGTGTTCAAAACACACACACACACACACTTCTTCAGTTCCGTTTACCCTCAAACACACAGTGGTTATTGTGCATTATCTCCAATCCCACACACACACACACACACACACACACACACACAGCCAAGGCTGAAGACTAATAATAGATTTTCACCACTGTGTCTGCATTAGTTCATTCAGTTTTTGCTACATGCTGGTCAGGGACACGTATAAAGAGTCCTGTGCTAGTCTGCGTCTCTCCCTGACCCGCAGGGCTCACCAGAGTGCACAGGGAAACTGAGGATTTCAGAATTAAGTGTAAGAACAAAGGATAAATTGATTTACTATATGCTCGGGTGGCACAGTGGTCTGATGCTCTAGTCCACCACACTGAGACCTATTTCCTGAGGGATAAATTGGAATCCCGATAGTGAACCAGCCCTTGTCATCTACCATCAGTGCCTGATCCAACGAATGTTCTTCGGTCTGAGTGTCCACATACTTTTCATATTAAACTCAAACATTTACAAGCAAAGAAACTGAAAATGCTGTTCTGATAACACAGATGTTGAATATTCATGGTAATGGTTGATGAAACTGATCGTTGGTTGACCCCCTCGCTCAGACTGGGTTTTGATCCCGACTCGTCCGTCTGTGTGAGAGAAGCTGAGAGATGAAATGAGATTCATCTACATTGTTCTTTCTGAGGAGCTCTGGTTCCTGCTCAACGATCCAACATGAGTGCGTTACTCATTTCCCATCAGTAAGAGGAAGCTTCTACTGGTGTGCTGCTGCAAATGTCATCTTTTATTAATGATTTTATCTCTATCCTCTGTACTGAAGACCCTGTGAAATCTGAGTTCAACAAAATGTGCTTAAAACCAAAGATATCTTCAGAACTTTTCTAAAATCCCCCAAATCCTGGAGTATCTGCATTTATTTCTGCAGTCTGTTACCCTTCGATGCCGTGAGTCCATCAGTGTTCTCGGTCCTGCTGATTTCTAAGGAGCTTTAGAAACATGGACCGTGTGTTATAGTGGAGTGTGTGAGGAGTGTGTATCAGTCAATCACAACAAAAAACTCATTTAAATCATGATCATTTATTATCAGATCAGTTCTAGTGCAAATTCTCTCCAAAAATATTCACATTTAGCCGTTTTAGGAAAATATTTTACCCCACCGTGATCATAGCCGTGTGTGTGTGTGAGAGTGTGTTGGGGAGGATTTCAGTATTTACACAACAAACCCTGAGAGCCAGTTTAAAGATTTATCAGTAAAAATAAAACTTAGCAGAAGCAGATTATAATGAGTTACAGAAGTGAGCGGATTCATGATGCGCATTAATGTGTTTGTATTCTGTACAACAGTAAGTGTGTGTGTGTGTGTGTGTGTGTGTGTGTGTGTGTGTTCAGTCCTCCATAGTGCAGCAGTGAGTCACAACTACTGAATGGGGGGGAAACTGAACCTCTGTGTGATGTCACATCAGTGATGTCATACTGCAGGGGTGCAGTGGTGGGTCAGATTTTCTGATGTTGTATATTTTATTGTCAGAATTATTTTGCCTTTAATAAAAACAGATCAATCAGAAAGAGCTCTGAACCTGCACCAGCTTTCACTCACAACACTGAGCAGAAACCAAACAAACGACTTTAACCTGAACGCAACAGAGTGTAAATAATAACACTGTCGTAACCACGTGTAGTAAAATCCGCTCTACAGCCTCCCTGCGGTCGCCACAGTGCAAACGTCCAACTTGGGTAGAAAAAGGAGATTGTTTGTCATCATGCCAGGCCTTCATGACAAGTCAGAGAATTTCCTGATTAATAACCGAGATCTGAGTGCTTCTACATCTAGTTTATCATCAGAAAACACGGCGTGTACGATACATCCGACTCTGCACTCTGGACTTTATAAAAAAGTAGTAACATTACTAAAATATGTACCAATGATCTACGTTTTGTTATTTCTGCCCAGTCTCCTGATCTACAGGCCATATGACCCTTATGATGACATCACAGCTGTGACATCATACAGTGAGGTTTGAAGGTGTGCACGTTTCCCATCATAAAGAATCTGGAATAACTGGTGAAATTAATTTAGCAGTATAGCGAGGGAGCAGTGATATGTGGAGCGCTCTCTCTCTTTCTGAGTGTGTGTGTGTGATATATACGTGTGTGTGTGTATAATATAGAAATGTATATATCATACTGAATGTATGTGTGTGTGCAAAGCTATGATATGAATATCTGATTAAACTGATTATACTGATAATAACAGCTTATTATAATAAACGTACACATTCTCAGCTTTACGAGCATAACTGTGTGTGTGTGTGTGTGTGTGATGTTAGTGAACCCAGACTGAACCACTGTTCCCTACACTGAGCACCTGATTGGCTGATTATTTGCCATGGTGATAGAACCTCTGTCCTGATTGGTGGGAGAGGTAGGCGTGGCGCTGTGGCTGAGGTGAGCTCTGAAATGAAGCCTATAAAGAGAGAACAGAATATAAATAAATAAATCTGAATAAATAACATTTATTATCTATCTGTTCAGCCTGTAGATGAGAAATATATAATAATACACGGCTGTGGTGTGTGTGTGTGGTGTGTGTGTGGTGTGTGTGGTGTGTGAGGTGTGTGGTGTGGTGTGTGTGGTGTGTGTGAGGTGTGTGTGGTGTGTGTGAGGTGTGTGTGTGTGGTGTGTGTGGTGTGTGAGGTGTGTGAGGTGTGTGTGTGGTGTGTGGTGTGTGTGAGGTGTGTGTGTGTGGTGTGTGTGGTGTGTGTGAGGTGTGAGGTGTGTGTGAGGTGTTGTGTGTGTGGTGTGTGTGAGGTGTGTGTGTGAGGTGTGTGAGGTGTGTGTGGTGTGTGTGAGGTGTGTGTGGTGTGTGTGAGGTGTGTGTGTGTGGTGTGTGGTGTGTGTGTGGTGTGTGTGAGGTGTGTGTGGTGTGTGTGTGGTGTGTGTGAGGTGTGTGTGTGTGGTGTGTGTGGTGTGTGTGAGGTGTGTGTGGTGTGTGTGAGGTGAGGTGTGTGTGAGGTGTGTGTGAGGTGTGTGTGAGGTGTGTGTGGTGTGTGTGTGGTGTGTGTGAGGTGTGTGAGGTGTGTGTGAGGTGTGTGAGGTGTGTGTGAGGTGTGTGTGAGGTGTGTGTGGTGTGTGTGAGGTGTGTGTGGTGTGTGTGAGGTGTGTGTGAGGTGTGTGTGAGGTGTGTGTGGTGTGTGTGAGGTGTGTGTGGTGTGTGTGAGGTGTGTGAGGTGTGTGTGGTGTGTGTGTGGTGTGTGTGAGGTGTGTGAGGTGTGTGTGAGGTGTGTGAGGTGTGTGTGGTGTGTGAGGTGTGTGTGGTGTGTGTGAGGTGTGTGAGGTGTGTGAGGTGTGTGTGTGGTGTGTGTGGTGTGTGTGAGGTGTGTGTGAGGTGTGTGTGGTGTGTGTGAGGTGTGTGTGAGGTGTGTGTGTGGTGTGTGTGGTGTGTGTGAGGTGTGTGTGAGGTGTGTGTGGTGTGTGTGAGGTGTGTGAGGTGTGTGTGAGGTGTGTGAGGTGTGTGTGTGGTGTGTGTGGTGTGTGTGAGGTGTGTGTGTGGTGTGTGTGGTGTGTGTGAGGTGTGTGTGAGGTGTGTGAGGTGTGTGTGAGGTGTGTGTGTGAGGTGTGTGTGTGTGGTGTGTGAGGTGTGTGTGAGGTGTGTGAGGTGTGTGTGAGGTGTGTGTGAGGTGTGTGTGTGAGGTGTGTGTGGTGTGTGTGGTGTGTGTGAGGTGTGTGTGTGTGGTGTGTGTGTGGTGTGTGTGTGGTGTGTGTGAGGTGTGTGTGGTGTGTGTGAGGTGTGTGTGTGGTGTGTGTGGTGTGTGTGAGGTGTGTGTGTGGTGTGTGAGGTGTGTGTGAGGTGTGTGAGGTGTGTGTGAGGTGTGTGTGAGGTGTGTGTGAGGTGTGTGTGTGAGGTGTGTGTGTGTGGTGTGTGAGGTGTGTGTGAGGTGTGTGTGGTGTGTGTGAGGTGTGTGTGAGGTGTGTGTGTGAGGTGTGTGTGAGGTGTGTGTGAGGTGTGTGAGGTGTGTGAGGTGTGTGTGAGGTGTGTGTGTGAGGTGTGTGTGTGTGGTGTGTGAGGTGTGTGTGGTGTGTGTGAGGTGTGTGTGAGGTGTGTGTGGTGTGTGTGAGGTGTGTGTGGTGTGTGTGAGGTGTGTGTGTGAGGTGTGTGTGTGTGGTGTGTGAGGTGTGTGTGAGGTGTGTGAGGTGTGTGTGGTGTGTGTGAGGTGTGTGTGGTGTGTGTGAGGTGTGTGTGAGGTGTGTGAGGTGTGTGGTGTGGTGTGTGGTGTGTGTGGTGTGTGTGGTGTGTGTGAGGTGTGTGAGGTGTGTGTGAGGTGTGTGTGTGGTGTGTGTGAGGTGTGTGTGAGGTGTGTGAGGTGTGTGGTGTGGTGTGTGTGGTGTGTGAGGTGTGTGTGGTGTGTGTGGTGTGTGTGAGGTGTGTGTGAGGTGTGTGGTGTGTGTGAGGTGTGTGAGGTGTGTGTGGTGTGTGTGAGGTGTGTGTGTGTGGTGTGTGAGGTGTGTGTGGTGTGTGTGAGGTGTGTGTGGTGTGTGTGAGGTGTGTGTGAGGTGTGTGTGTGAGGTGTGTGTGTGTGGTGTGTGAGGTGTGTGTGAGGTGTGTGAGGTGTGTGTGGTGTGTGTGAGGTGTGTGTGAGGTGTGTGAGGTGTGTGGTGTGGTGTGTGAGGTGTGTGTGGTGTGTGTGGTGTGTGTGAGGTGTGTGTGAGGTGTGTGTGGTGTGTGTGAGGTGTGTGTGTGAGGTGTGTGTGTGAGGTGTGTGAGGTGTGTGTGAGGTGTGTGTGTGAGGTGTGTGTGTGTGGTGTGTGTGGTGTGTGTGAGGTGTGTGTGAGGTGTGTGAGGTGTGTGTGGTGTGTGTGAGGTGTGTGTGTGAGGTGTGTGTGTGTGGTGTGTGAGGTGTGTGTGAGGTGTGTGTGGTGTGTGTGGTGTGTGTGAGGTGTGTGTGAGGTGTGTGAGGTGTGTGTGAGGTGTGTGAGGTGTGTGTGTGGTGTGTGTGAGGTGTGTGTGAGGTGTGTGTGAGGTGTGTGTGGTGTGTGTGAGGTGTGTGTGGTGTGTGTGGTGGTGTGTGTGGTGTGTGAGGTGTGTGTGGTGTGTGTGGTGTGTGTGAGGTGTGTGTGAGGTGTGTGTGAGGTGTGTGTGGTGTGTGTGTGGTGTGTGTGTGGTGTGTGTGTGTGAGGTGTGTGTGAGGTGTGTGTGGTGTGTGTGTGGTGTGTGTGGTGTGTGTGTGGTGTGGTGTGTGAGGTGTGTGTGAGGTGTGTGAGGTGTGTGTGAGGTGTGTGAGGTGTGTGTGTGGTGTGTGTGAGGTGTGTGTGAGGTGTGTGTGAGGTGTGTGTGGTGTGTGTGAGGTGTGTGTGGTGTGTGTGGTGGTGTGTGTGGTGTGTGAGGTGTGTGTGGTGTGTGTGGTGTGTGTGAGGTGTGTGTGAGGTGTGTGTGAGGTGTGTGTGGTGTGTGTGAGGTGTGTGTGGTGTGTGTGGTGGTGTGTGAGGTGTGTGTGGTGTGTGTGGTGTGTGTGAGGTGTGTGTGAGGTGTGTGTGAGGTGTGTGTGGTGTGTGTGAGGTGTGTGTGGTGTGTGTGAGGTGTGTGTGTGTGGTGTGTGTGGTGTGTGTGGTGTGTGTGGTGTGTGTGAGGTGTGTGTGTGAGGTGTGTGTGTGTGGTGTGTGAGGTGTGTGGTGTGGTGTGTGTGGTGTGTGTGGTGTGTGTGGTGTGTGTGAGGTGTGTGTGTGAGGTGTGTGTGTGTGGTGTGTGAGGTGTGTGTGGTGTGTGTGAGGTGTGTGTGAGGTGTGAGGTGTGTGAGGTGTGTGTGAGGTGTGTGTGTGGTGTGTGAGGTGTGTGTGAGGTGTGTGTGTGGTGTGTGTGGTGTGTGTGAGGTGTGTGTGGTGTGTGTGAGGTGTGTGTGTGGTGTGTGAGGTGTGTGTGAGGTGTGTGAGGTGTGTGTGTGGTGTGTGAGGTGTGTGTGGTGTGTGTGAGGTGTGTGTGAGGTGTGTGTGTGGTGTGTGTGGTGTGTGTGAGGTGTGTGAGGTGTGTGTGAGGTGTGTGTGGTGTGTGTGGTGTGTGTGTGGTGTGTGTGAGGTGTGTGAGGTGTGTGTGAGGTGTGTGAGGTGTGTGTGGTGTGTGTGTGGTGTGTGAGGTGTGTGTGGTGTGTGTGAGGTGTGTGTGAGGTGTGTGTGTGGTGTGTGTGGTGTGTGAGGTGTGTGTGAGGTGTGTGTGTGGTGTGTGTGGTGTGTGTGAGGTGTGTGAGGTGTGTGTGTGGTGTGTGTGAGGTGTGTGTGTGGTGTGTGTGGTGTGTGAGGTGTGTGTGAGGTGTGTGTGTGGTGTGTGTGGTGTGTGTGAGGTGTGTGTGGTGTGTGTGTGGTGTGTGTGAGGTGTGTGTGAGGTGTGTGAGGTGTGTGTGAGGTGTGTGTGTGAGGTGTGTGTGAGGTGTGTGAGGTGTGTGTGTGGTGTGTGTGAGGTGTGTGTGTGGTGTGTGTGAGGTGTGTGTGTGGTGTGTGGTGTGGTGTGGTGTGTGGTGTGTGTGAGGTGTGTGTGGTGTGTGTGTGTGGTGTGGTGTGTGTGTGTGGTGTGTGAGGTGTGTGTGTGGTGTGTGTGTGGTGTGTGTGGTGTGTGTGTGGTGTGGTGTGTGAGGTGTGTGTGGTGTGTGTGTGTGTGGTGTGTGTGAGGTGTGTGTGGTGTGTGTGGTGTGTGTGGTGTGGTGTGTGAGGTGTGTGTGGTGTGTGTGAGGTGTGTGTGTGTGGTGTGGTGTGTGTGTGTGGTGTGTGAGGTGTGTGTGAGGTGTGTGTGGTGTGTGTGTGGTGTGTGTGTGGTGTGTGTGTGTGAGGTGTGTGTGAGGTGTGTGTGGTGTGTGTGTGGTGTGTGTGGTGTGTGTGTGGTGTGGTGTGTGAGGTGTGTGTGGTGTGTGTGAGGTGTGTGTGTGTGGTGTGGTGTGTGTGTGTGGTGTGTGAGGTGTGTGTGAGGTGTGTGTGGTGTGTGTGTGGTGTGTGTGGTGTGTGTGTGGTGTGTGTGTGTGTGGTGTGTGTGGTGTGTGTGGTGTGTGTGTGAGGTGTGTGTGTGGTGTGTGTGGTGTGTGTGAGGTGTGTGTGAGGTGTGTGTGGTGTGTGTGGTGTGTGTGTGAGGTGTGTGTGAGGTGTGTGTGGTGTGTGTGTGTGAGGTGTGTGTGAGGTGTGTGTGTGGTGTGTGTGGTGTGTGTGGTGTGTGTGTGGTGTGGTGTGTGAGGTGTGTGTGGTGTGTGTGGTGTGTGTGAGGTGTGTGTGTGTGGTGTGGTGTGTGTGTGTGGTGTGTGAGGTGTGTGTGAGGTGTGTGTGTGGTGTGGTGTGGTGTGGTGTGTGGTGTGTGTGAGGTGTGTGTGGTGTGGTGTGGTGTGTGAGGTGTGTGTGAGGTGTGTGAGGTGTGTGTGTGGTGTGGTGTGGTGTGGTGTGTGGTGTGTGTGAGGTGTGTGTGGTGTGGTGTGTGTGTGTGGTGTGTGAGGTGTGTGTGAGGTGTGTGTGGTGTGTGTGGTGTGTGTGGTGTGTGGTGTGTGAGGTGTGTGTGGTGTGGTGTGTGTGGTGTGTGTGTGGTGTGGTGTGTGAGGTGTGTGTGGTGTGTGTGTGTGTGGTGTGTGAGGTGTGTGTGGTGTGTGTGTGTGTGTGTGGTGTGTGAGGTGTGTGTGGTGTGTGTGGTGTGTGTGAGGTGTGTGTGTGTGTGGTGTGTGTGTGTGGTGTGTGTGTGGTGTGGTGTGTGAGGTGTGTGTGGTGTGTGTGGTGTGTGTGAGGTGTGTGTGTGTGGTGTGTGAGGTGTGTGTGGTGTGTGTGGTGTGGTGTGTGTGTGGTGTGTGTGTGGTGTGGTGTGTGAGGTGTGTGTGGTGTGTGTGGTGTGTGTGAGGTGTGTGTGTGTGTGGTGTGGTGTGTGAGGTGTGTGTGGTGTGTGTGGTGTGTGTGAGGTGTGTGTGTGTGGTGTGTGAGGTGTGTGTGGTGTGTGTGTGGGTGTGTGGTGTGTGTGTGTGGT